>NC_143436.1:98708162-99008162 GCF_987193195.1 Phasianus colchicus
TTGCCCTAGATTCTTGGTATATTTTTATCAGAAAAGACAGACTAAAGATTTGCTTGAAAAAATGCATGTCATCTTTTAAAGTGGAGCAAAATTGCAATGGCAGCTTGATAAGGAGATCACAGGGAGACTCCTTTGGGAGCCCTGTGCCATGGACCAGGAGCAGATGCATCCGTGTGCTCTCCTGAGTACAGGATCTGCTCTCTGTATCTCATCATATCTTTTTACATAAAAATTTCACAGGTAAGCCTTTTCACTTAATGTTAAAATTGACTTCATCGGCACTAACATCCAGCTGTGCTAGGATTTAAGTAGTATCAATAGTACCATATGCTGTCTATTAATCAAGCATGGCTTTGATTAGTTGGCTTTGATTAGTTTGTATGCAGCCGTGTCAAAAACTTATTTTGAAAAGCTTCCTGTTTCTGTTCTTGCTGTGATTATATGCTGCTTGAAATGTCTGATTATATTCTGGTTATAGCATTGGCTGCTGTACCTATTCTGTGTTGTGGCGTACATAGGAAGCATTGAACAGAGAAATGAGATAGGCTTATAACTATGGAGGCTGGCGGAACCTAATCTTTTCTGTACTCAGCCAGCACCTCAGGTGAGCTTTCTGGGAAGCATTGACTTCTGTAGAAGAATAGATAGCACTGATAAAAAGATTGCTTGGCCCTAATAAAAGGGCTTTAAAAAGTTAGAAGGATATCCTGCAAATAGCAGACCTGAGCTGTGCCCCTTTCTCATCAACCTGTCAAGGGAGTTTGCACACCACACAGCTCAGGTTTTCAGTTCAAAGGAGCACGTATAAAAAAGGGGTAGTCCCATTTACACTTGATTCAGAATTTCAAAAATGTCCGAGAAAAATGAGGACATTGTTGAAATAAAGGGATTTTTATATGATTATTTTCAAAACCTCAGACAAAGCAGGAGCAGTCTAAGTGAAGTCAGATGAGTTATTTCAATAAAAAATAACTGAGAAGGAGACTGGAGGCAGAACTGTCAAATTAGTTCTCTTTATTCTTATAATGATAAAAGCTCATGACTGCTCATTATGCCAGGAAGAAAGACATTCCTAGTGAATTTATTAGTGAAAAGCATGTGCTTTAATTCGTGATCTTTCTAATGCAAACATTTTTTTGATATTCCTGGAGGACTCACAACTGAAAGGATTAATTCCAGCAGTGACATATTAATGTACCTGGCAGTAACGATCATTCTGGACTGTTAAGAGGTTGTGAGGATTAACAGGACAAATTACTCAAACAATGCAAACGCAGTTTATTTATGGTAAATCAAAATCTTTTGCTTCCAATCATGACAGAAGAGAATATTAGGTGGTGGTATTAAACTTGGATGTTGCTTTTGATTTTATTTCAACTCGTAAGCATATTTTTGGGAACTGGACAATAGTTCATCTATTATTAGGGTTCCTTTGAAGATCCCTTCGAACCCTAACCATTCTATGATTTTATGATATCTTGCCTTGGAAACCTGTTAAGCTGGGTACTTCTGTGCTGTTTGTTTTTCATTTGCTTCCCATCCTGCTGAAAGACCACATTTTAGCACATTTTCCTTTGGAAGATCCACATATAATGTTCCTATTCTGTGTAGAACATGGAAGCAGTGAATGTTACCACACAGGCACACTTCTGCTTTGCAGTGATACCAGAGGATAAAATAACTCCTAGTGCTATGAAAAGAGCAAATTTTGACATCCTTTCCTTTTGATTGACCAGTAAAAAAATCTGTATAGTTTCAGTATTTAGGAGAGTAAGGTAAGCTGATGACTTCATCCTAGCTGTCCTTTGAGCAGGATAGCAGGTTGCTGTTACTTGGCCAGCTCAGCTGTATCACGTTGTTTGGAGCGCCTATACAGATCTGTTGAAAGTGAAACCTGGTAACTGAAGTATGCATTTAAACTTTATTCATCTTTGATGCATCTGTTTTGTGGTATGTGTTTTGATGAGTGGGAACAGAGAAAGTTCACACCTTGTAAGATGATTTGGTATGTGAGAAAACTGCATTTCACAGAAAGATAAATTAACCCATCCAGATTTACTGCCACTGAAGATGTATCCCAATAACCTGACGAGAGAAAAGGATGGGCTGTTGCACTTTAGCCTCCCTAAAACTTGTGCAGAAGAACTATCAATTTTTCACAATGCTTATGGGTTTTCAAAAGTTTCATTCTTATCCAAAAAGCTTTTGAGACTGAAACAGTTATGATTCTCTCTTACAAGCATATCAAAGTTATTGAGGTCTATTTACCCCTACTATGTTCTAGGAAAATTTTCATTTGTCATATTCCACCTGTTCTCGTAACAACAATGCTTTTCACTAATCAAAAACCATCAGATTTGTAGCCTCAAGGCATGATCTAGGTGTCAAACAAAATGTGGGTTTTATCTCTTCATATTTCTCTGAAGCACAGATAACTTTGACTTGGCAGTCATATTCCATACAGAAGCAAAGCCTTGGGGCTACCAGGTACAATAAATCCTCAGTGGAGAGTTTGTGCAATACTTCTGGACATAACTTCAATGAAATAAGCCAAAAAAAAAATTTACAATCACAATGTGAGTTTCATTTGAGAATGAAGGGAGCTACAAAACATTTTTAATTTAAATAAGAATAGCCACTTTGGAATAGAATAACATTTAAGCATGTGAGTGAACTTTGATAATTAAATAGATCCTTTATAGTAGTACAGTTCAAGCTATTGTACAGCCATCTGTACATTTTATCTTGAAAAGTCAGTGAAGCTTCATCTTCAGTGACGTCAATAAGCCACTTGAATAAACCAAGATTTTTCATCAAATCAGACTGGGGATTTCATTTGACAATCTTCAGAATGTATCCAGTCTATGATTCAGGACAGCCTTCAACTGCTAGCAGTCTAGAATAAGTCAAAGCCAAGGTATCACCTCTGTAGTCACTGACTACAGTTTTTTCAGTGTAATAAGATGTGCACCAAATTGTCTACATTTAAGATTTTTGATGACTTCTATTATCAAAGACAATTCCAGTGAAAATGAGTGTTGTTGAATCTTTCACATTTTCTAGCTACTTAATAGCTCTCATAAAAACTGCATCTTGAAAACTTGAATATTCCCTACAGTCCCTTTTTCTTCACTAGTATATTTGTTAAAAAATTGTTTCCACTAATGCATATGTTTTACAGTTGATCTTACTCCTTCATGCTTTCAAATTCACTCATTATACCTTTTCTTTTGCAGTTAATTTTGGGGGCTAAAATGTCAAAGTTTTATTATCAACGTGTTGCTTTTGCTCTCTGTATTCAATATTTATTGATGCCTTCTTCAGTTTAAATACCAAAGTAGATATTTTGCTTCAGTTATTTGCTCATTTTTGAGAACCTGGAACTTTAGATTTTAAGGAAGAAAAAGAAATTTCTTAGAATAGCCTCACTGATAGTATAAATGTAGCTCAAGAACTCTTGTTTCTGTACCTACTATTTTGTCTAAACAAGTGTTTTTGGCTATGTGAGGCAATCAGATTTCGACTTTCCTCAGTTTTTCAGTGTGAGGTATCCAGATGTTAATGATAGACACTACAGGAATCTTTCTTCCAGAAAGCACCTCTGTCAGATAGCTTTGAATCACACATTTTAATCTTTCTGGGTTCAGGTGGTCAGCAGGTTATCTATTTCAGCCCCCACGCTTCATTATCTGAACATTAGAGTTATGCTTGAAAAAGATAGACCCCCCAATGAATCTTATGAAAATATTGTGGTGTTCAAATACATTATACTATTGGTATTAACAAGATGAAAAATTAAACAGTGCAAATCATACTGTGACATTTTTCAATTCAGAGAAAGAAGCTTTCTTCAGAATATATCTAAAGGAACATATGACAGCAGGGAAAGAGATCTGTAGCGATTTCCTTTTTCTTTTTTTTAAGCTTACCAACCAAAGAGTGATGGACAAAGAATGTAGAGTCTGGGTTAAAAAGCATTGGTAAAATACTTACACGTTTTACATAAATAGAAGAAATTGCATTAAGATCACCAAATAATATGTTTTCATATAGAGATAGACTGGTAAAAGACAGTCCAGCATGTCACAGAAATGCAAAAGTTTCAAAGAACAAGTGAAGTATTTCTATTTATGAAAGCAACACAAGCATTTCAGTCTCTTCAAAAGAGCCTGAAATCCTCTTTACTAGAAGGGCCCTAAAATAACAAAGAAGAAAACTGACAGGGAACTCAAGTCAGAAAATGGAACTACAGGCTGTATTTCACTTTAATGCAAATCATGTATAATACATAGCTGAGGAAAAACTATACAGTACTTAAACATTTTAAAACTGTTAATGTTGAATTCCAGATATTTGTATGAAATGTTCTGTCAGCCTGGAGATATCAGCAGTACTGAGGAAAGCAGCACAAAATTTCTTTCAGACGGTAAAGTGGCACTGTTCCTCTGCCTTGGAAACACAGCTACTGCTGAGACTATGATTCTTTTCCTATATTATCTACCTGAGCATGGCAAAAGGAAAAAAGCCAGTTAATTATCATGTGTTCAGTTTTGTAGAGAATCATTAAATCCTGCTATTTAGGCAACTGCCAGAACAAAAAAGCAAGATCTTGACATATTAACAGAACAGCTACTGTTTCAAAGGTAATAAGCAATAGCATCAGGCGCTGGGTCACCAGTATTCTTGTATTTTTTTTGTGTAGTCACTGGTATAACAAAGGATAATGTAAATGTTTTCTCATGGATTGTTCTATGCTGGAAGATTTTTCTAGTTTGGCTAGTTGCAGATTCTTCTTTACAACACTTCTCTGTTAGTGAAAGCTTTGGCATACTCTGAGAAATGCATGTAAATAATACTAATGTAAGTTCATTAAGTTTTGTTGGTCTATCTATAACAGTAATTTGTACTAATTTAAACACTGAGGAGACTTCAACTGATCAGTGTTCATTCTTATGCTCAGTATAGTTTGAGATGTTTTTTCAAAATCCTGAGAGTATCAAACAGGCAAAAGTATACCTTTTATGATTTGAAAGTAGTTTAGCTGTATTTGAAAATATCTTTCTACATGTAAGACTTCTCATTAAAAACACTGCTATTCTTATCTTAAAAGTTATCAACATTATAGAATAGCCAAAAGTTCTCTACACATGGGAAGAAGTTTACATACGGCAATTTATTCTCCTTTTCTATCTTGTCTGTATCTTTCACAGCTACATATGGAGTGAAAAATAAAGGCAAGCATAAGCAATACAGAAGTTACTACAGAGATACCTTACAAAAGCTCAGCCCTCTAATTTTGGTCTTTATATCCAGGTGTTTCTTTCTTGAATTGCATGGAGAAGAAAACAGGGCAAAAATAGCCTATGTATTAAAAATGCAGCAGTAATAGCATAAAGTAATATGGGAATATTTTATGATATAGTAATGAATGTGATTTAGCCGATGAATACTATCAAACTATACAGTTGCTCATTTTAACATTCTGAGTGAAGTGTTTTGCTGAAGTACCTTTTACTGAGCCCGCCTTGTTATGAGACTGCATTAGGAAAATGGAGACATAGTTTTTTGTTTGTTTGTTTCACGGAGTTAACTAGATCAATTTATGCCTGTGACAGGGGGCAGTAGGCTCCTGCCCCCCCACCCCCCGCCTGGCCCCACAAAATGAGAAGAAAGGGAGGAAAAAAAAAACAGCGGCAACAATCTATGGAGGAAACTTATTTTACTAACTATGATATCGGAATGCAAAATAACACAATATAATACAATCCAATTGAAATTGAGACTAATAAATCAAATAAGATATGAGAGAGAGTTCCTGAGACCGAGTCAAACCTGAAAAGCTTGGAACGGCTAGGAAAGCACCCTCCAGCACCCACTGCCAGGCAGTAAGAGACCGCCCCCCCCGGAAGGGTCAGATCCCATGACTTCTGTAATGTATAGGGATAGGTACGTAGAATTGGAGCAGTAACACTTTAATTCCAGTACATGATGTTTTGATGTGGAATACTGAAAAACAAAAAAACATAAAACCATGACAGTTTGTTTGTTTTTGTTTTTTTAGTATAATAGTGGAAAGGAGCACTGAAGTATTTGGGGTGGTTGGGTGGTTGGGTGGTTGGGGGGGGGGAAGAACTTTGAATGTTTTATCTGGCTCTGCACCAAAAGAAATGGAATACAGGAAGGGCAGTGCTTGTAGGGTGCTGAGAATAACTATCAGACTTAAAGTACTAAGTGGTCTTTGTTCACCTCTAAAAAGAAATAGAGGATGTATATAGAATATATGTAAGTATGGATATACATTGCCAGTTGTTTCAATATTAAAAACAAAGAGCTTACATGAATTGATTCTATTTTTTTTTTTTTTTCCACACTGAACACTGTTCAGCCTTGGAGAAGAAAAGGCTCTGGGGAGAAATAATAGTGGCCTTTCAGTATCTAAAGAGGAGCTATAAGAAAGAAGGAGACAGACTGTAGCAGGGTTTCTTGTCATAGGACAAAAGGAAATGGTTTCAAGCTACAAGAGTGGAGATTTAGGTTGGTATAAGGAAGAAATATTTTACAATGAGGGTAATGAAGCACTGGCACAGATTGAGCAGAGAGGTAGTGGATGTCCTGTCCTTGGAGACATCCAAAGTCAGGCTGGAAGTGCTCTGAGCAACCTGATCTAACTGTATGTGTCGCTGTTAATTGCAGAGGAGTTGGACTGGATGCCCTTTAAGGGTTCCTTCCAAATCAAACAATTCTATAATTATATAAGTTTATTCCATTGGCACTGTGAAGGAAGGGGCAAAATACTGTATTCAGTGTAACATAGTTGTACTACTGTAGCAACACACATATCATACATCACTGTATCTGTTTCTTAGAATGTATGTGTTATGCACTTTTTTTTTTTTTTTCTGACTGCTTGTCTATTAAAATGGCATTCATGAGTCTGACCTGACATGGTTAAAAAATCTAAGTGCTAGGAAGTATATTGTCTCTTTGATCTGTTTTAATGGGAGTTGTGCCTGGGGATGAGAGGAAAATGGTCTGCCTCTTTCTGATTAAGATTACTTCTTTGGAGTTTCAGAAAGGCAACTTGTCTTAAACAACGATGTTACTTAAAACTGCTTTCTTAAATGCAGTAAACCGAGCTGCCAGCTGCATGGAAGTAATCATTTGAATTTGAAAAATACTGTTGGAAAATAATGTTGGAAATTATTTTTGAGAACCTTGGAACGTGGGATTTACAAGTTTATACTATGTGGATAAAGAAGATCTTACATCTGTAGAGTAAGCCAGGCACACCCAGTTTTCTGACTACCTTCAAGTGTTTATTTCCTGTGTCTCTCTAACATCTAGAAGATAAATTCTTAATATTAAAATGCAGTATTGGGGCTTAATTTTCAGAGCAAATGTAGTCTAAATGATTTGCTGTAAATGTATTGCAATGAACAGCAAGAAACATAAAAATTAAGTAGCTAATTACTAAGATGGATATGCTCCCATGATCTCTCAGTGAAGTATCAAACTTAGAAGCCATCTTTTAGTATGGCAGTTTATCTCTCCCCAGAAGGAATTAATAGTGTTTTTCTTTGAAATGTTTAAGGTATTTAGAGCCCTGTCTTTTTGTTATTTATTTTTAATGTACTTATACTTAACAAACTTTCCCCCCCCCCCCCCCCACAGGATTACCTACTTGCATCTCTGAATGAAGAGTCATATCCCAGCAGTAATACAGCTTACACTGGAATTAATCAGAAAAGAGATAACACAATGGACGTCTTGAAAATTCTAAACTGTTAAAATGCCATTTTCTAAGCTATCAGTTTTTGCTGCTTGCTGGTCTGATAAAGAATCAGCATTTCCCATTGTCTACTGTGCTCAGGAGCACAGAGTGTGCTCTACTAATGCTGGTCTGAATATGTGATGGTGCAGAAGCACCAAAGTGTAAGAAGACCAAATTTTAAATAAGCAAACTATATCCCATAGAGAAAGAACCAGTCTCACATCAATAGAACATTGGCATATGTCAGCATTCATGGCCTTCAATATAGCATATTCTTTGGTGTTTTTTTCCTCAAGCACATTTCAAAGTGATCTACAACCCCAAATTTACTTCACTAATCACCTGCTTAGAAGAAATATATTCAGCACAACTATTCAGTATAGTTTCCTCATTAGGCAACAGAACAAGATCATTGTATGTGGTTTTTTCTAACCACAGTGCAAAGTTACACCAGCCAACTGAACTGATCTCTTCAATTTTCAATACTTTTAAATATATGTATATATTATTTTCACTCTGTAACCTGTAGGGTGCAGTTAGTTTTATTCTCCAGGTACCTTGTCCATAATAACTCCTCAGCCTGACCACTCTATGCAAACCTTTTTCAGACCACTACTTCTGTAACATAAAAATATACTTCATAATAATAGAGGGGGAGAACATAAGGTCTGTTGTATAAATCACTTCAGTCATGACATAGGAAATATTTTCAAAAGGAAGACACATTAATAACTGAATACATTTTGAAAAAAAATGATTCTCATAGGAAGTGTTTAAAGACTTAAATCTGAAGTGCAGGGAACAGTGTTCCTTTGCTCCCATTTACTCACTCATATGAATAGACCTTATTTCATATGCATTAAATCTACTGTACATTCACCATATAATCACTTTGCATGGATGGGAAAATCAAGAGGTAGATTCTAGCCTTGCTGAAATATGCAGCACAGAGTTTCTCTGCATGCGCGTCTTGCCTCCATAAGACTTTACATTGCTTATGCATGCACATCTTTTTAGCAACAAAATGGAGATATCAGATGAAAGCTGACATTTTCCTTTTACATAAGTTTATGTAAATGCCTATGGTACAGTACTTCCAAAGCAGGTGGTACAATGATGTCAGTAAAAGCACATCCTAAAGGCATTTCTGCAGCACAAAACTACTCATTCAACCAATTAGACATTTCTAAATGAAAGATTGAGTTGTGCTGCTTTGAACAGCTGTCACCATTGATTCTTGTTTATTGTGGGTTTGTTTGATTGTTTTTGCATTCATTTTTAGCCATTTATTAGTATGATAGATTCATAGAATCATAGAATCACCAAGATTGGAAAAAAACCACAAGATCATCCAGTCCAACCATCTGCCACCACCAAAACTTCTCACTAAACCATACCCCTCAACAGAATGTCAAAACGTTCCTTGAACACCTCCAGAATTAGTGACTCCACCATCTCTCTGTGAAGGCCATTCCAGTGCCTGAGCACTGTCTCAGAGAATTATTTCCTAACATCCAACCTGAATCTCATCTGGTACAACTTGAGGCCATTCCCTCTAATCCTATCTCTAGTTATGTGGGAGAAGAGGCTGACCTCTATTTCACCACAACTTCCCTTCATGTAGTTGTAGAGAGAAATAAGGTTTTATTGTCTTTACCATTTCCATAGATATATATATTTTTTTCCCTTTATCTCCTTTGAGAACAAAGATTTCTGTATCATTCATTTCTGGGTTTGAATCCACAGTTTCAAAGTGATTCTACTAACTCTTGTATTTTTCTTCAGCTACATTAATTCCCGGATATGTATGTAGATATATTTACTAAATGAAATGCAACACAATGCAACTTGCATTACGCTGTACTAAAATAGCATAATTTCTTGTCAGAAACTTGTGTATTAAAAACATTTCAATTTGAACAGCATTTATAGACAAGTGTTGAGGTCATTTCCTGTACAATAATAAAAATTTATTACCACTTTTTGCATTTGGTAACATTTTATCATCTACAGTAGAAGAATTACAAATCCAACCAGTTCAGTTATAAGCCATATATTTTCCAGCTTCGTACTGGTATCCTGTCACCTAGAGGATATGTAATAGCTTTAATTGCTCCCATTGTTTACTAAGGAAACAACAGCAGGGTACTTGAAAAAACCCTTTGCCTTACAGTTAAAGGACAAAGTTCAGGAAGTTGATGAAGGAGTCTCCACATGCAGGTGTGAAACTTCAGGGTAGTTACTGGTCTGTTTTTGCAGCTGTTGATCTTTCACAGCTCTCAGTAAGACCATGCTGAGCAGGAATTAGAAGATAGAAAATAACCAAACACAGTGATCAGGTATCACTATCCCTATAATTCTTCTGCACTATTTCAGGATAGTGTTTACTTTGTATTTTCTTTCTACTTCTTGTAAATTAGACACAAAAAGGAGGAAATTGGTCTAATTATTCCACTGGAAAATGAGTCTTGATGCCTGCTTTGTATACTCTTTTTATTTTGCTTATTATTCTGGTCGTGTAATTTTTATTTCTAAGGAGATAAAATTTGGGCAATGATCCGAGAGTACTTCACTCGAATCTTGATGAGGACACTTGAAAATTTCAGAAAAGACACCTCTCTGAAATAATTAATTCCCAATCATTACATGGCCCTGATGAATACTATGAGAATGCTAGGAATGAGATATTAGCAGCTCGGTAGCCTACTTGGTAGGGATTTTTCTCATTAAAACGGTTCATTAAATCGTTTAGCAGTAGTACTGAGGCCAAATATAGAATATTCAAGACACCAAAAGGCTTTTTCAGCAGAAACAATGATGTCTGATAATTTAAAAGAAACTAGAAAGGAAATCAAGTGTGGAACTGTAACTTTTATATATGATCTTGCATAGAAGGAAGTGAAAGTCAGGAGTGTTGTTTCAAACCAGCTTCAAATGTATCTGAAGGAACGGAGCATGGTCCAAAAGTGGTTGTAAATGTTACAGGTCTTGTTGTGTGCGGTGACTTGGAGGAGTGGATCCAGAACCGGCCGGACCCTGTAAGGGAACTTTCATTATGCTGGGTAGGAACTGAGCTAAATCTTAGTATCAGAATTAATGTTTCTTCTCTTTTATTCTAGCTCTTTTCATACGAAAGTCACCGCGGAAATGAGGAAGGTTTTTTTTCTGTAACATACAACAATAACAAACTGCTGTTCATAATTAGGCATAATAGTGTCTCTGATGTAAAAGATTATCAGGTAAATGGCTGTATTCAAAATCAGACCCTCACTCCACCATGTCTGATCTCTCCTTCCAAGTTAGAGATGCTATTAGCCCAATTCATAGATCCTGTAATTTTCACTGAGGGAAATAGTATACAAATGAGCATTATCACTGTGACCTATCCAGAAAAGTTAAGCACACAGATTCCATTAAAGATAGTTTACACAAGGAAATCACAAGGAAAGTGTACCCTGAATTTTTCTCTAATAAAATTGAATCAAGTGAATAATTTATGTGGTTCAATTTTATATTATTTATTCCCCATTTGATTCTAAAGTAAGAATTATTCTTTCTTGAAATATCCTTAAGAAAAGAATTTAAAAGAGAAAGGATGGAAGTTATTTACCATTTGTAACAGAGAAAGGACTGGTTTATGATGCTTTTACTGTTGCTCATAGCATAATAATTTATGTGACTTTCTAAACTACGCAGTCTTGCACATAGAAGCTTGTCTACCCCAGGGGTGGTAGGCTGGTAGCTGAGATTGAAATAAAATTAAAATCTTTTTCTCCTTCCATAATGCAAACTATTCATGCTTCAGAAGACTGTACTGTTTGACACTTCTTCAGATAGATGCAGTCTCCAGATGATGTGTCATGCTTCATTATGTTAGCAAGTTCTGTTCCTGAGGGTTAATCAAATAGCCAGTGGAATTTTCTCACATCTTTTTCATGCGTACCTCATGTAAGTTTTTTTGCTGAAGGAAGGCATTTAGATGTCACTCTAAAATTTCTTTTTGGGAGTAGTTTTCTAAATGAAGGGCATACCAAGGCCCAAAGTGTGGAATGGGCCTAATGCTCCAATTGCTTACGTAGGCGTCCTGCTAGTGCACTCCAGTTGTCTTAAGGCAACTTGTAACTGCTCTGGGACTATGCTGATTTCCAGTTATGCCATCAAATGAGATTTCTCCAGATGCTCTTCACAATAGTCACCAACAAAGAAGGAATTGCACACATGCAGCTCAAGAACAGAAGTAGTGACATGATAGGAAAAAAAAAAAAAGCTGAGAATTAGCAGAATTATGCATGTGCTGGTAAAGGAATAACATTTCATAACTTCTGTTAGGGCCATAGCAGTGTACTCTAACACTAACACAGGAGGAGACAGCTCTCTACGTAACTTCCATGGATGCTGCACAGGACCGTAACCACTTTGTTTACACAAAGCATGCCAGAATATCAACCTACCTCAAACTCACTGTATTTTCCTACGAACTCAGTGAGAACAAATCTTTCATTAAAAAATTGTGTTAAAAATAGAAGGTTTTTTTGTTTGTTTGTTTGTTTGTTTTTGATTGAAATCCTTTCTTATTTACATCTGTGAGCATAAGTTAAATCCTTAGTTCATTTGGGCTAATAAGTGCAGCTGAAGCCTGATCTACTACTCACTTAAATTCTGACAGAAGATCTTAATAGCATCAAGTTCTAGGCCAGCAACCATGGTCATAAATTCACTTGTACTGGAGAGAGTATGCTAATATCTGTATTCTTGCAAACCACTCAGTTGCACAGCCTTGTCCCAAGTACCATCCAGATGGTGATAAACGCCACTGCCTTCCATGTCATGAAGATGAGTAAACATTATAAATGACTTTCCTATCACTTTCAAAATTAGAGCTACTTTTTTCATTTGAGTTTTTGTGGTTGTCATTGTTCAGTTGTTAAACAACAACAGCTATGTGCAAAAGCATACTGAAAGTCACAGCTTTTTGTTTCTGCTTCATTATGACTGAGTTGGACTGAACAGCAGAGCTCTGGGTTTGGTATTTGCAAGCTCCTGCTGCTTCAAAGCCAGCAGAGGGAGCACAAAACACTCTTTGTTTTCATTTCACGGCGATTGTATCATTGACTTAAAAATGACAAACACAGAGATTGTTAGAACTCATAGGGCTCCGTCAGGTTATGTATTTTTCTAGCTGTCTGTTTAGGACTATTACTGGTGATATCTTTCATCTCAAAAATTCACACACAGCTTTCATGTATTGCTTGTTTTGTTTTGAGATTCTATCAGAATTATATGTTTAATTTTTGTTAGTTTAACTAATGTGAGCTGTCATATCCCTTAGCCACCTTCCATATGTCCAAATAAGTGACAAAAGAGGTAGGAATATGTAGAATTTTCTACTTCAAAATAGATTACATCGGCTGTTGTAACTCCAGCACAAGTTGGCATCACAGTCTTGTCAATTCCATTTTTATACCCTCCCTGTGTAATACAGCTGTGTGTGTGTTCTGCAGTTCTTGAAATATCTTCCTCCAGCTTCACTGCCTGAGGCCACAAGTGTGCAGCGCAATTCTCTCTCCTGAAGAATGTCAAACATAATGAAAAAATGAACTTGCAAAGAGCTGCTTTTTGTATGCCTTCCTGCTTGGTTCTGCTGCCTGCTCTTTTTGCTTTCCCTCATTCTCACAGGTTTTATATTCTGCTTTTGGAACTGTATCCAAAGCTTCCTCAGAATGAGTCACCTTTAAAAAGCTTTCTCAGAATGAATCACTTGTAAAAAGCTTCCTCACAACAAGGCTTGTCACACACATGAATGGAACATTGCTGAACTCTCACAATGTGACACAAGCCGACTCCAGGTTTCGATGCCCACTCTCAGAATTAGCATTCTTGTCTAACAATGGTTTTTGCTCCTTCTCTTCCTGCTACTAACACTTGTGACCTGATGTATTCAAGATATCATGCTCACAAAAATAAATGAAAAGTACAAGGATTAAAGTGAAGGTTAACTTCATGGAATAGGACAACTTAAGAGTTAGGTTATCTTCCTTATCCCTTAGACCTCAGTATTGTAACTGAAGCAGAACAGTGAGTGATCTTGTATTCAATGCCAAAGGTGAAGGCAGTTTTTCTTCACAAGGGGCAAAGCCTGTAAGACTTAAAAGTAACTTCAAAGAAACTACTCTCGTGGCCAAGGGAAGAACTGGGCCACAGGAGCATACTCTGCTGCTTTACCAAGGAAGACAGAAGTGTTCAACATCTGTTGAATGCTTTGTATTCCTTTAAATTTCCAAACAGCCTCACAGGGAAGGAGAAAAAGTGTGAGATACTTGTACTACACTAGTTAACACTGGAAGACTATAGGCTAGAAAGCCTTCCTGACACTTGGCTGAAGACAACAACAGTAAATAGAAGAAAAATGAAGCAGCTTTGCTGCCTGAAGTCCTGAGAGTGAACAGTTTTCCCTGGAGCCTACACCTGAATTACCAATGCTAAGCAGCTCTGAAGTTGTGTCTGTTGTGTTTGGCTCACACTGCAGCTAATCATCTTCAAAGTTCTGGAGCATTTGGAGGACAGAATTCTTCCTAAAGGAGTCCCAGAGTGCAGAAGAGACAGGAGTGAGCATTTCTCTGAAATTCTGCATCTGCATTTCATGCATAATTTTAACACTGTGAAGGAAGGAAAGAGACAAAGAAAGAGGAGAGAAGAGGGAAATAAGAGGAAGGAAAGGAAAAAAGAGTATGGGAACTAAGACCCCAGCTTAGTATATACTGATAAAATGTTCCATAGACTGGAAATTAAAATAACATTCTATTAAATTTTTAAGTAATCACAGTAACATTTCTTTTCAAACTTAGATATGATGTGTAAAAGACTCGCATGTGGATCTGGCAAACTTGCTTCTAGGCTGTGAGCCAGTTATCCTTGAGAGCTGGAAAAGTCCAGAAGTCCCAGTTCAAATAAGAGTGTCTCTGATACATTATATGGTATGCATGGCATCCTCTACGATCAGTATATACATATATGATAACCACAGGCTATTTTCATTTCTCTTCCTTTGTCTAATATTTTTGCAAAAGCAAGCAGTCCAGAAGCATTGTGTATGGTGGACATCATCATATTTATTCCATATGATGTTTTAAACCTTGTTTGCACCAGTGACCTTGCACTACCTTTGAAAACCTCCATTACTTCACTGATTAAGCTGATGGATTGACAGTTTTCTGCTTTCTATGCAAAAGATGCATAACACCTTGCTTGATTACAGACACAATTGCATGGAATTATTAGCATTATGCAGTAGAAATGATGAAAGTGCAATTTATGATCTCCTGGCTCCCAGCCTGTTTTACTCCCAGCAAGAGAATATTTTGGAAAAGAAAAATAAGAAGCAGAAGAGGTGTAGCTGATGATCCGTGTTCTGTTCTACTTGAGACAGAAGCCAAGCATGAAAAATTTAACCTAAAATGATTAACATTCCTGGGGTTATAAACCATACTGAAAACTGAAAGCAACAAAGGAGGTTATTAGAAAATCTTAATTAAAAACATCACTTCCAGCTCTCCACATAATAAATACACTTGATCTATTAAAAGAAAATGAAGTTAATACCAAATACACATTTGAAATAAAAGGATTTTACAATTTCCTGTTGAGGGAGACCTGTAGTTGAAGTTTATCCCCTCAGCATGTATCCTCATGGCCCCAATTCAGTCAGTGACGAGGGATAATGGTGAAGCTGCTTGGTTGGAGAGGACATACATAGTCACCATGATGCACAGAGGGAGGCTGAGAGCACAGCACCCACTTCTCCCTGCATTATTGCTAGATGAAGAAGGAGAAGGACATGTGTCAAAACCCCTGTGGGGATCACCTGACAGGAGCAGCCTTAGACAGGTCCATGCTAGCTAAAGCAGAGGTCAGGCTGAGCACATCAGATGGACTTCTCTGAGGAAGTGGTGCTGACAGCTGACAGGAGCACGACAATAAACATAATCTCCTTGGACTTCAAGAGGTTTTGCTTTGGTATGGCTTCAAAAGGCAGTTTTTATAGCTGATGTTGCTGGCAAGGTTTTAGCAGTTAGAACAGCAGCAGAGTGAAGGAGGCAAGTTAAAAGCTCATTTGGATTTGGTGCTAATCATCTTGGCAGTGACACTTTGAAATAATAAGCATTTTAAAAATAGACTTTGCTTGCTACTGCAAGTACTGCCTATACTTAACCAAGCAAAGAAGGCTGATTTCAGTCAAACAGATGAGCTTCATAGCTTTAATTAATTCTTAATAATGGAAAAATAGAAGCCAAGCATTTCATACTTCATACTCTAGGTCTCACACGTATGAGCATCAGAGAAGATTTATTTCCATTTATTTCCATGTGTGAAAATCAATTGATGTTGTAATTATATGCATGCTTAAAAGTATAACTATTTTTATTAGGAGGTGTTTTGTTTGTTTCAGTAAGAGTTGAACCAGTAGTGGCAGACAGGAAGTCTCAAGTTGCACATAAACTATAAAGACTCAATTGTATTTCCCTCTCCTCTCCTCTCCTCTCCTCTCCTCTCCTCTCCTCTCCTCTCCTCTCCTCTCCTCTCCTCTCCTCTCCTCTCCTCTCCTCTCCTCTCCTCTCCTCTCCTCTCCTCTCCTCTCCTCTCCTCTCCTCTCCTCTCCTCTCCTCTCCTCTCCTCTCCTCTCCTCTCCTCTCCTCTCCTCTCCTCTCCTCTCCTCTCCTCCTCTTTTGCAATAAACTAGAAAGATGCAGGTTTGGCAGCCTCTCCACACTTCACTATCTCACTACCAATCCAGCTTTGTCAGTATTGCTTTGCTCTTGTTTGTTGTTGTTGTTGTTGTTGTTTCCTAGTGTTTGATGTATGAGGAACAGGGATCCCCGAACACGAATTCTAAAGAGAAGAAATCTTTATAAATAAACAAACCCTTCATCCTCTATTGTTTTCTAGCTCAGGATTTAGTGAAATCTAGATTGTAAGTACCGAGTAAAAATTGCTGACTTTTGCTTATTTAGAGAAGTTTAAACTTTTTTTTTTTTTTTTTTAAACTTAATTATAATGGTGTTTTGCCTTGGGGCTATTTGAGGCTGAAAAACAAGACTTCAGTGATAAAATAGAGAAACAATGACAGGCTACTCTTGTCAGCAGTCAGAAAATAAATAGTGTTAATCTGTCTTCATTACTGCCATGCATGTTGTAATACAAGAGTCCACCAGGTGGGAAGAAGAAGAATATTTATAACCGCTCTACAAGTGCTAAGAATCATGCTGAAACTTAAACTGCAAAATTTTCTTTGATCAGCAAAGTGACAGTCATTTTTTCTTCAGAAGCTTTTTGACATCTTTATGTTAGAATGCTGAGAGAGTGCAGAATCGTATGACCTGACCTGTCATCACCAGTTCTCAATAGGAGTTGCCTCATGGCCATTTGTGCCTTGAAAACTCTGCTTCAACTGTACACTGTAGCAGCATGCTCATTCTGGCTGGAGTTGTAGCTCTTCCCTGCTTTATTATTAAAAAGTATGAAGTTTTAATTAGCACGTAGTTACATTTTAAAGTGCTTTAGAATACGTTGTATGTTTAAAGGCCTTCAGCAAATTAATTTTGTTGGTTGTTTGCTTTTTTTTTCCCTGAAAATTAGCTATCTACGAAATCTGCATTAAATGTTTTTGAAAGTGGGGGTTGGGCACCCACAACTGTGCAATTCACTTCAGTGATTTACATTATATGAAGATCTGGACTATTAATTATTGGAAGCCTACCTTTTTAAAAGCAATTTTTTAATCATTTTCACATCTAGCCATCTGGCTTCAGTTTCCCTTGGTATGCACTTTCAGGCATGAGCACGAGGAAGCTTTGTTTAAAAATGCAGATTACCTAGGCAGTGTGTAGGAGATGATGAAAGATGCAGCTTTGGTTGCATGGTTTATTTCTTTGCAAAGTTGTCTTGGTTAAATTTCACATACCAGTCAGTAATGTGTTTTATTTACTGGTCTGTTTACTATGGCTTTCTACTACTATTCAAGCATTTAACTGGCGATGTAAGAGAAGAAAAGCCTTGGATTGCACAAGCAGTGTATCTGCCACAACAGCCCATCTCCTCATGGTAGCAGTAGGAAATGCTGTTCAGGGAGTGCATGAGAGCCTGGCAACTTTCATCAGTCTGTTCCTCTGGCACATCTCTGTTACATGTAGTTGTGATGTGAAAGAGTTAAGGCTGTGGGAGCGTTATCCACTCTAAGCATATTTCACAACTCATTTGCATCTCTTCTGTTAGGAGAGTTTGGTACCTTTATTCACAAGTTTCTCTGCTTTCCCACCTGAGCAGGTATTGGAGTCACCTCTCATTCATAAGAACGTTTGCAGACGGTGGCTCTGCCTCTGATGGGGCTGGAGATGTAATACTGTTTAGCTGGTACTGCTTTAGTTGACAAGGAGACTGAGCTAGCATCCTCACCCTGCAGAGCTGATTGTCCAGAGCATTATCATCATGTCAAATGGTCAGAAGTTGTAGTTTGGGCTGTGAAGCCACAGAGATTTAGGCCAAATCTAACGTGCTGCTGGCCAGGAAGAGAAAGCTCCACAGTCCCTCAGATTTACAGTTCCTTCTTTCATATAGCTCCTACACATAGACCATAATTTTCTTTACCAACAGAGAACAGTCTCATCTATAAAGGAAGAGTTAGTGTTTGAACACAGAATTCTGTTCCCCCAAGGGACCTGATTTTACCCAGCACAATATATCCTGAGACAGCAGAGTTATTGACTGCAGTTCTTCATACAGCCGCACAATGGAAACCTCTGTAAAATCACTTTTAATTGTCAATCTGCCATTATTGTATGCTCAAGAGTGGCTTTAGAAAATATTGCAGGACACAGAAGAACTGAGAAGAGCTTCACACCAGTCCACTTCTTTTCACTTTAGTCCCTCTGCTGAGCTTTCTCTGTTCATTGAGTGGGGAGACAACCTATGATCCTGGACAGCAGCATGTGCACCTTTGCAGTTCCAAGCCACTGCCTCCCTCTTCCTGCTTTCATTCCACAGCAGGAGTGTACTCCTGTCATCTGATGTCCCTGTAGGAGAAAATGCTCTATAGTTACTTTGCTACCCCAGCTGTGAGGCTATCACACTTTTATTGATAAAGATCTGAAGGTATCTTGTTTATTTTAATAAAGATTTGAGGGCTGGTTTGTATATATATTGCTAAAAAATAGGGGAAGGGGGGTGGTGATTGAAAGTTTTTTTAATGAACTGAATTTTGTAACATTTGTGACATTTCAGTTAGACCTATTTTATCAAATAAACATGGTTAATTTCAAGTTTCCTTATGATTTCTCTTGGAAAATATATTTCTTATAGCCACTGTAATTTTTTCACTTTTTTCACTTGGCTTAAAAACAGATATTTACTTTCAACATCTTCGATTCTTGTATGTGTTATTAGTTTAGCAAAAGAGATGTTTGTATGAAGAAAAATAGCTTAAGTTGCATTAAGATCCTCTTCATCCCCAGACCTGTGGTACTGTTGAGGATTCTGCAGTCGACATGTGCAGCTGAATTTCATAGCTCAGTGTGCGCATCTAACAAAACCCATCATCAGCCAATTGGAAGTCTGATTTTCAAGGACCATTGAACACTGAGCATTCCCAGTGAGTTGCAATTACAGAAACAATTGTGCTAAATAACTTTGGACTGATGGTCTGTGAACATCAGCCCTCCCAGCTTCCCCTCTCTTATTTCAGCTACAGTCTGACAGTGCACAGGCTTACAGAAATAATATTTCAAGGAGTGTCATGTGCTTCAGAAACTCTGACTTTTCATCAGCTTCCTGTAGATTATGCCAGTATTTTATTATTCCATACAGTGAAGAGCCTCATTTCTGCAGTTTTATTTGGTGTTAGGTAGAGAAAGGGCAGGGTTTGATCTACTGAAGGCAAAGCATCTTCAACTTCGCAAAATTAATTTCCTTCAACTTTCCATCTTAGCAGTGTAAATCAGAAGAAAGCTCTATGTTTCACTCTTCTCTCTTTCCACAATGCCGAACATATTGTCAAACATATGAGGTTGTTTACTTAAGATAAATAATAGACTATATCAGAAAATCCATCTTTGTTTATTAACCTTGTAAATTGTTCATTTTTGCATTTTTATTTGGCACACTGGAATGAGTTAATGTACACTGTTGTGAGACTGAAGGTTTCAAACCTTCTTATAACTACAATAAAACTTGTGAACAATGTAAAGTTTTTAGTCTAAGATTAGTAAATTGGTATCTGATGCCAGTACATGGGTTATGAACTTTGTCATGTTGATCAATAAAGTCAACTATAGTGCTGAATGTAATAGCTTAGCATTATCAGTAGTCAACAACCTGCCTGGAAGTGTTTATACACTTCTTGTTCCTCTCTGCTAGCTCTTTGGATGGAATGCCACACATTGCTCATGACATAAGGTTTTCGTATTTGATGATGTTTTCAAATTCATGTGAAGATGTTTAGTAGTTTCACTAAAATTCATTAATGAGCCTATACATGATACAACATGTCTGTTTTTGCTGGTCACTCCTGAGTAAGGACAAAAAGCTGAACAGTTGAACTAAAAGGGCTGCTCTGAAAATAGTGCCTTTTATTTTATGTTAACCCATGACATCAGAGGCGGCTGCTGGTGTTATAGCAATAGAGGTCGAACCTTTCCACCTGTATCTCATTACATTTTGTTGCTATGTGATGGATTGCATAAGGAAAAACTTTTTGTCTCAGGGAGTGGTCAGACACTGGAATGGCCTGCCAAGGGAGGTGGTGGAATCGCCATCTCTGGCAGTGTTCAAGAGGCATCTGGATGAGGAGCTACGAGATATGGTTTAGTGGCTTGTGGTAGCAGTGGTAGTGGGAGGACAGTTGGACTAGGTGATCTTGTAGGTCCTTTATGACCTTGTGATTCTATGATTCTATAATTCTATGGCAGCAGTGTGGCAGTCTGATAAAATGGAGTCTGATGTGGGAGTGCCTATGAAGAAAAGGTGTGTCATTGAATTCTTCCATGTGGAAAAAATAGCACCCACTGACATTCTCTGACTCTTGCTGAACATTTCTGGAGACCAGGCAGTGAATGTAAGCACAGTAAGGTGTTGGATGGTGTATTTCAGCAGTGGTGACAACAACATGAAACACAAGTCACGTTCCAGATGGCCATGCAGATTTTGAGTAGCACCAGCATGCAGGCTCTTGTTCATTGCTGGTGAAACTGCACAACTAATGGTGGTGTCTGTGCTGAAAAGTAGCATTTTGTAACTGAGAATTTGCTCCATCAATCAGTGTTATTGTGCTCTTTGTAGCTGTTGTAGTTTCCATGGAAGTAAATAGGAAGCATTACTTTCAGAGCAACATATGTAGATGGTCTTGCCACATCTCTTACTGCAAACCCATCTCAAGTTGACTACCAATGCAAAAATGTGGTATAAAGATTGCACAAATTAATTCTGTGGAGAGCCAAATGAGCTCTGTTGCAGATCTGCAAACTTGTTTCCTGCAGTGAGAACAGAACAGATGTAGAATATTTTCTCTTCCATAGAGTATTAAATGTAATAATTAAGAGCAGCTACGTACTTCTCCAATCCTATTCAGACACAGGTGGAAATGCAAAATATACTGTGTAAACGACAACTCCAAGAGGTAATACCTAAATAGTGATGCATTTGACAAGGTAGTTAACAAAGGGGAAGGGTGAACATCTTGTCTTCTGCAAGTGGACTTGTAGGTACAGTGAAGATTTGAAGTACATGAAGGCTTACTGAGAAACTTGCACCATACTGCTTCACCCAAGTCCTGCTTCTAAAAATGGACTTCTTCTATTGTTTTTCTATAGGGGTGAATCAGCAGAATTTGAAGCTTGACTGAATGAGAAAGAAAATATTGTTTCTTGCATGTCTGTCTGGAAGAAAAAGATATTTCCATTCTGATCACAGAATGGAAATGAATATGATTTACAGTTAAGATGTCTAGAAATAAGAATTGGAAAGCCCATTGGGAAAAGAATTAAGGAATGTGAAAAGACATCATTCCAGTAAAAAATACTTAGTTAATAAATAAATATATTACATTTGAATGTATTGTACATTCAGTTATTAGCACACCTAAAATCAGTATGTGATAAATAGGCGCTGTACATTATTAGTTTCATTTTATTATTCCACTACTTATATTACAGAATTAAATATTTACTTTAAAATAATAATAATAATAATAAAGACATAGAGAGGGGTTGTAAGAAATTGCTTTCAAATTTGCCTGGAATGAAAACCAGAGATTTCAATGCAAAATCAAGAAGAACAATTTCCTTCCTTTTTAATATCAATGTCAATGTTAATTCTGCCTTTGTAAGTGTGGATATGATAGAAGAAGGCATGTGGGGAGTCAAAGACTACATTTAAAATAATGGGTAACACCTGTGAGGCTTTTGAGGGAATAGATGACAAACTTAATAAAATGGTAATTTATTTTGGGCTGAAATTTTGCATTCACAGTTGAAAGGTATTACATCCATAGAGAAACTCACATGACAAGGATTTTAAATTAGGGACTTTCTAAACTCAGAGCAAATAACTTCACTAGTATCCAGGAGGTAGTACAGGTTCTGACAAGAGATAATAACTTCAAAAGCACAGTCACACTTCTGTTGTCCCTTTCTCTAAATTTCTCAATATGCAACATGATGCAGGTGAGGAAAATTTCTTAATAACATGAACACAAGAAAATTCTCTTGGGTGATAATGTATTCAGCGCTTCTGCTTTAGCTTATCTTCACTTGAGGCTACAACTGTAAGGTGAGACTGGGTCAAAAATTTCAGCCTGTACTCACTATAAATAAAAGTTTATTGTTCTTAGAGAGAAGGGCTGAGAACAACTGAGTGATTGGTAAAAAAACTAAGACTTTTCTAATTATAAGCAGCTTTGATTAGGAAATGCAACAATCATTTAAGGTCCCCCTTTCCTCACGTCACATGTAGAATTTTTCTGTATATGGCCATACATGCCTGTGCCCAGGATTTCTACTACAATACCACAAATCAAGTCATGGAGGATTTGCTGGGATATTTCCAGGATAGGATTATCCCAGCAGCCTGATGCCTCACAGTAGTAGTTGTCTGTGAAGAACAATGGCAGTTTAAGCAGTAAAAACCTATTTGTTTTCATGTGGTTATATAAAGGGGTATGTATGTATGTATTTATTTATTTATTTTGATGGTAGAAGAGCACGAGAATATGGACCTTGTGGGTGCTGGTTGCTATGGTAACTATAAAATCACATCCTCCAAAGCCTTTCTATTTAATTATATACATCACTGACTATCAAGTGGAGTAAATTTCAGTTTTTCTTTAAAACTACGGAGTGCAAAGGGAAAAGATTGCAGTCTTAACCTTTCCCTTTGTCACTGATATTCTTGAAAAGAGAATTTTGTCCTTTTTCCAGGCATTTTTGCTGATGTTCCATTCAGTTTTATTGATACAGTAAATTATTGTATTGGGCTGTAGTGCCACACAGTTAAGGGTTAGAGGTTTGTCATTGTTTCCTGGGTATTTATAGAGTAATTCTCCAGACTTCTCCTTGATGTACGTGATTTGTTCCCAAGCTGTATGCTATTAAGGTTGTATTTCAACTTTGGAAATACCTGTATCATGCTGAAAATCATGTCTGCTTGAAGACTGCCTGAAAAACACCATCTGTATATAAAAAATTGTTGTATGTTGCCATTGAAAGCAAAGCCAAGATACCAAAACCAAAACTCAGTTTGTACACTGACTTAAATATACTTTATGAACTGCTCTTACACACCACAGTGATTTACGTAAATAACAATGTCAGTGGGCATTAATGGATATCACACCAGTCTGTACTTACATCATTCTGATAACTTCTCTGTTCCTAAGCTAGCTTAGCTATAATTATTGACATTTCATAAATAATTTTGGTATCTAGGAAAAAAATATTACTATCATTTATCCTAATGTCATACATAACTTTTATAACATGTTGGTGGTTTGTTGTTTGTTGTTGCTAGCAGAAGAGATGTATATGTAACTGACTGACTAAAAAAAACATTGCTTTTTTACATTATATGGAAAATGTAAAAAAAAATTCTCTCAGAATATTTTTCTTTAAAATCTGTTTATTAAAGGTGTTGTGAGAATTGATCTTCACATAGGTATAATGCATCTATGTTTGATTCATATCATTCTTTCTTTATTAGTCTAATAATGCATTGTCATACCTTACCAAAATGAAATTTTCACATCAATTCATTTTCCATATTAAAATGAAAAATCTAGGTCCCACGCAGGATTGCTACATGCAGTTTAAGTGCATCTGTTGTTGGAGATATTCCAGACCAGAAGACACATACTACTAATTATGCTTATTAGCTAAAGTAGCGTTACCATTGCAATCAAAATTATGCATTGCAAAGTAAGTGGAAAGTAAGTAATAGAATTGAGATATATATTAAGACATTTTATAAATGCAGTCCCTCTGAAATCATTATACAGCAGGCACCTTTGGCCAGGTATTAAATAAATACATAATTAGTTACAGAGTTAAATAACATAGATAATATTTTTGAAGCTGAATTAATAGTATTTATTGTATTGGACTAAGTAATTTGATATAAACATAAGGAAACAAATTTATATGGTGGATTTAAAAACTAGAATATTGGTGACAAAACAAGAAAATTTTCTGAAAATCAGTGTCAGTGAGTCAGTCACTGTGGCCAGAAATTAGCCTATTGCTGTGATTAATAGTGTTTTGAAGTGTATGCTTATGCAATTTGATAAATACTTTAATGTCAGTGGTATTGAAAAACTAAAATGATGATCATTTCTTTGGGTGTTAAGCACCGATCTTTCTCATGTTATAAAAGAAAGTAAGGGGATAAATACAAAAAAACCCTTTCACCTGCCTGAGTAAAGAGCCCAGATGTCCTAAAAGTTCTAGTATGCCTCCTAGAACTATGCGTCCTGAACTATAGTTGAGGTTTATGAACTGGTGACTGGCAGTTCTAAGCAGTATTTTGTCCAGTGTCATGAGTCAAGCTGCAGGTGCCAATGATAGCAATTTCACATCTGTTGTGAAGCTGAGACAATTCTCAATTTTCATTTTCTTTACCATACCACTTCCAAATGTGGATATTCTTGGCTAATTTGGAACGTGCTTTCTCTCTATGGATGGCCCAAATATTTGGTGGAGGTGTATCCTCTTAGCTTTTTGAAACTCCAAAGAACGACACCGAATACTATGCAAAGCATACCAATTTGTTTAATCTCAGTTACGGAATAAACTACTTTTATACCAACCTACTCAGTAGGCTCAAAAGCTTGTAACAAGGAGAATAAGTATGTCTTATGGAATTGTTATTCTCATATCCCTTAACATATTAATCAGAGAATAACTTATAGTCCAGTAACAATTATCTTAAAACTTATGATTCAAATATACAATTAAGATTATATCACACAAATCCATGTTTCTCTGATATTACTGTCATCCTGCACTTCTGGGTCGTAAGTTTCATAACTTTGGTTTGGGAAGGGGAAAAAATGATGGCCAGTCATAAACATCATAATCCTTTTGGGAGGACTGCTGTGTTCAAGGTTCCCTCTTCCTCCTCTTGTCTGGGTCTGCCTGAAGGGACCTCGTATGTTTTTATAACATGCTCTATACCTTTGTTTTTCATTATTGGCTCACATCTCCATATTGCCTCTGAATATACTGTGCATTTACTTATGTTATATATTAATTTAATGTTGTCTTGCTGGATTTAAAACTATCTTTACTCTCAATGTCACATTTCTTTAATGATCACTAACAGATCCTTGTTAAGTTATTTATAATCCTGAGGACTTTCAGATCATCCAGTGCCCGTAATTGAAACAACCCTGATATCACCCTGTGACCGTACTCTTCTAGTCTGCATTTTATCCTAGGCTATAAATGGCTCATTCTCTGCTCCATAGCTGCTTGCTATAAGCCCATAAAGTTACTCATAAACAAAGCCCAAGTTGATAGTAGTCACCTGGTTTTTTGATAATTGCTGTTACAATTAAACAAGCCTGAGTATGGTTCCAGCTAGGCCAAAACAAGTCAAGACAGAGCCTTATAAGTTCTGAGTTCTGTGTTGTTATAAACAACACAATTTTTAGTGGGAAATAAGTGTAATTCCAAAGTCCTGACTTGACATAGGTGAGTTACCTATTTGCTGATTAGCACTGAAACAATACAGTACACAGAACCTAACAGCCTGTTTACTAACTATTTTGCAGTGGTAGAACTAAAAAGAAGTAGAATAAAAAAATACATTGTCATGTCCACACTAAATAAGAATTGTCTTAAATACCCTAGCTTCTCCGTTGTCTTTAAGGTTGTCGAGATAGTTTCAGTGAGCTACCCCTCAGATGCTATCTTTCAGAGAGTTCTTGGAGCCAAATGGTTTCTGCTTGAACTGTTAATGCTGGTTAGAGAAGCTATTTGGAACAGTTCCTTCTTTGGCCCATAATCAAAGGATTTGTTTTTTTCCTCTTTTGCTTACCTACTCATCATTTTCCTCTATGAGAGCACTGAGACATAATATGGTGCCGAGAGCATTATGTAATCTCTTTTTGTCACCCACTCTAAATTTTCTCCATTAATATTTTTATTGCATATTTTAATTAGTAGATTCCTAGCTTTAGGCAACAGGCTGCTTTCTCCTGCTTACAGACCTCCTAGAATGCATTGAATTCTTTTTACAGTTTCTAAAACATGAGAAAAGTTAATGGTACAAAATCCTTCTGAAATTTAAATATTTGTTTTTTTGCAAGTTTATATATAGTCATAAAAACAAAAATGGTATGAGAGTTTGCATCTGAGAAGGAGCAGCTTCTTTATTTACACTCCACTGTATTTCTGGAAGCTCGTTTATATTGGCAAAAATAAAAATAGTATGACCTTGGAGTACAAGATTTAGAAACAGATTTTTGGAATTGCAAGAATATAGTGACATCCTCTTCCAAATACAAAGGAAAGCAGTGTGTAGTATTGATCCTTTACTAACTCAAAAGTTGGAAATGTAGATATTTCTTTCTCTAGGTCACTTGAGGAGTTGATCCAGAAAGTTGTGTCAAACCACTTTCAGATCCACAGAAATCACATCTGGAGAAACTATAGTCTTTTCTTTTTATCAGATAGCTGAATGATTATAGAATTCTTCTGTAAAACAATATTGTGGGTACTTCAGCACATTTGCCAAACCTGATGGAGTTTGCTGATCTCTGCATATTCTGATTACAGTGTATTCTGATTCAGGACTTCTGTGTTCTTTCTTGCTGAAAAATTTGTCTTTCCTATAATATCCTTAAGTATCTTTGATGGACCAGAGACTTGAATCCTTTGAATCCTACCCTGAAAACAGTGTTATCAGTATACTAGCAATCATTCTTGCATTGTCTATTTATTCTTCCCCCAAATATTTGTGGAGCGCAAGCATACAGTTTAACAGGTTGCTTCAGGATTTCAAAGAGGCCAGACTGACAACAGATACTGTTGTCAAGGAGATTTTTGTTAGGGAAGAGAGTCTTCCTGCCTAATTTGTGGCTGCAAATTCCACCAGGTAGTAGGTTGAGTACAAGTTGTCTTCCGTTGAAATCTTTGCGGGTCAAGGTTAATGCTAATAGTATTTTAAGGTAATGGGATAAACAGTTGTTTCCTCTATTTCCCTTATTTTTCTAGACATAATCTGTGAAGTACTCTTTACTTGTTATGGAGGCATGTGACAAAATTATGTGCTGGGATCTGTAGGTTTATGTGAGAGAAACTCTCTTCTTTCTGTACTGCACTGCTAATCAGATGGCAACATCTACAATTTTTTGTCCCCAAATCACATTGAGAGTAACTTCTTATATCATTATAACTTTCAAGGGCTTGATAAGTATCTGGGACTCTGCACATCTCTTGTTCCTAGGAACAATTTTTTTTTTGCTAAAGTTTTGGCTTGTTTTCCCTGAAAATAATCCCATTAATTGGAATGAAGCCAAATGTTACATTGGCCAAAATATGAGGTGATGAGTATAATTAGTTTATTATTTATTATGTGACTAGGCATTATGATATCTAAATTATCTACACAGGCCTATGCAAGCCATGCAAGAAAATGAGCCTGCTAGCTGGATTGTGTGCCTGGAATTAATCATCCATATGTTACTTGTTTCTCTTATTCTCCTCTCCTCTCCTCTCCTCTCCTCTCCTCTCCTCTCCTCTCCTCTCCTCTCCTCTCCTCTCCTCTCCTCTCCTCTCCTCTCCTCTCCTCTCCTCTCCTCTCCTCTCCTCTCCTCTCCTCTCCTCTCCTCTCCTCTCCTCTCCTCTCCTCTCCTCTCCTCTTCTCCTTTTTGATACAGCCAAATTACACACACATTTTTCACAGAATCACACAGAATCACAGAATGACCTGGGTTGGAGGGGACCTCAAGGATCATGTAGTTCCAACCCCCCTGCCTAGCAGGGCCACCAAACATACACCTTTACTAGATCAGGTTGCCCAGAGCCTCGTCCAACCTGGTCTTGAACACCTCCAAGGACGGGGCATCCACAACATCCCTGGGCAGCCTGTTCCAGGACCTAACCACCCTCCTAGTAAAAAACTTCCCCCTAACATCCAACCTAAATCTTCCCTCTTTTAACTTAAAACCATTTCCCCGTGTCCTGCTATTATCAGCCCTTATGAAGAGTTTACTCCCCTCCTGGGAGTAAGTTCCCTTCAGATATTGAAAGGCTGCAATGAGGTCGCCCCGCAACCTTCTCTTCTCCAGGCTGAACAAACCCAACTCCCTCAGCCTGTCCTCATAGGGGAGGTGCTCCAGCCCCCTGATCATCTTCGTGGCCCTCCTCTGGACCCTTTCCAAAATCTCCATGTCTTTTTTGTACTGAGGGCTCCACACCTGAACACAGTACTCCAGATGGGGCCTCACAAGAGCAGAGTAGAGAGGGACAATCACCTCCCTATCCCTGCTGACCACCCCTCTCCTGATGGAGCCCAGGATCCCATTTGCTTTCCGGGCTGCCAGAGCGCACTGCTGGCTCATGTTAAGTTTCTCATCTATCAGGACCCCTAGGTCTTTCTCTACCGAGCTGCTCTCAAGGACAACTCCCCCCAGCCTGTACAGGTGCCTGGGGTTCTTCCGGCCCAAGTGCAAAACCTTGCACTTTGCCTTATTGAACCTCATTAGGTTCACCCGAGCCCAGCTTTCCAGCCTGTCAAGGTCCCTCTGAATGGCCTCCATTCCCTCCACCGTATCGACTGCACCACTCAGCTTGGTGTCATCAGCAAACTTGCTGAGGGTGCACTCCATTCCCTCATCGATGTCATTAATAAAGATGTTAAAGAGCACCGGTCCCAAGACAGACCCTTGAGGGACACCGCTCGTTACCGGCCTCCACCTGGACATAGAGCCATTGACCACCACCCTCTGTCTGCGGCCTTTCAACCAATTGCTTATCCATCTAGTTGTCCACCCGTCAAATCCACTTCCCTCCAGTTTGGAGATGAGGATGTGATGGGGGACCATGTCAAAGGCCTTGCTCAGGTCCAGGTAAATGACATCAGTTGCCTTCCCTTCGTCCACCAATGCCGTCACTCCATCATAGAAGGCCACAAGATTAGTTAAGCATGACCTTCCCCTGGTGAAGCCATGCTGGCTATCTAGGATCACGTGCTCGTTCTTTATGTGATCAAGCATATTGTCCAGGAGGATCTGTTCCATAATCTTCCCAGGCACGGAGGTGAGACTCACCGGCCTGTAGTTACCCGGGTCCTCCCTGCTCCCCTTCTTGTAAATGGGAGTGACGTGACCCTTCCTCCAATCGTCCGGGACCTCACCTGACAGCCACGACTTCTCAAATATGATGGAGAGCGGCTCAGCAACCACCTCAGCCAGCTCCTTCAGGACCCTGGGATGCACGCCATCTGGCCCCATAGACTTATACTCATTCAGTCTAAGGAGGCACTCTCGGACTTGCTCAACCCTTACAGTGGGGAGGGATTTACCTCCTTGGTCCCCACATAGAGGTATGGGGGTGCAAGACTTAGGGACGTGAAAAAGACTAGAATCCTGGCCACCAGTGAAGACCGAGGTGAAGAACTCATTCAGCACCTCAGCTTTCTCTTCATCTGTTGAAGCCATTTCTCCTTTTAAATTTACCAAAGTAGGTACGCCCGTTTTGGCCTGTCTCTTCTGGCCAATGTACCTGTAGAAGGTTTTCTTATTGTTTTTCACGTCCCTGGCCAAGTTCAGTTCTGCCTGCGCCTTGGCTTTCCTGATCCCACGTCTGCAAGTCCGGACGGCATCCCTGTATTCTTCCCAGGTGACACAGCCTTGTTTCCAGAGCTTGTACACCCCTTTCTTCACCCTCAGTTCTCTTAGCAGGTCCTTGCTGAGCCATGCCGGTTTTCTACCTCTCCTGCCCACTTTCTTAATCAGGGGAATGGAGACCTCTTGTGCTGCCAGGAGGGCATCCTTGAAGAGCAGCCAGCTCTCCTCAACGTCCTTATCTTTGAGGGCAGCGCGCCAGGGGATCTTGGCCAGCATTCCATTGAGTAGCTTGAAGTCTGCTCTTCTAAAGTTCAGCGTCCTGGTCCTGCTCTTTACCAGGCCCACATCGCTTGAGATCACAAACTCAACCAGGGCATGATCGCTGGAGCCTAGGCATCCTCCAACCTTGACGCCTTTGATGATCTCCTCAGCGTTGGTGAGCAGCAGGTCCAGCAACGCTTGACCTCTGGTCGGTCTGTCCAATACCTGAACCAGAAAGCTATCATCAATGGATTCCAAGAGCCTTCTGGAGCTCTTGCAGCTCGCCGTGTGGTTTTTCCAACAAATGTCCGGATGGTTGAAGTCCCCCACCAGGACAAGAGCCCGTGAGGCAGACGCCTCACGCATCTGGAGCAAGAAAGCCTCATCAGCAGCCTCCCCTTGGTCAGGTGGCCTGTAGTATACCCCTAATACCAGCTGACCTTTATTAGTCCCATCTCTAATCCTAACCCACAGGCTCTCAACCTGTTCTTGACTGTTTCTCATGGGGAGCTCCTCACAGTTTATCCAATCTCTGACATAGAGAGCAACTCCCCCACCCTTCCTACCTCTCCTATCTCTCCTAAAGAGTCTATAGCCGTCGATGGCAGTATCCCAATTGTGGGAGTCATCCCACCATGTTTCTGTGATAGCAACAATGTCATAACTTTCAGAATGCATCACAGTTTCCAGTTCCTCCTTCTTGTTACTCAGGCTTCGTGCATTAGTATAAAGGCACTTCAGCCGGGCTGTCCGTCTCACCACCTTCATAAGCGATCCAGGATCCGCTAGAACAGCAGCATCCCCAGCATCCCCCTGCCCTACTCCCTCCTTTTGCACTCTGCCATCATTGCCCACAGAGTTTGGTACAATCCCTCGAATGAACCGTTCAACCCCAGTAGCCTTTATTTTGCCCCCTTCCCCCTTCATTCCTAGTTTAAAGACCTGTCAATGAGTCCCGCTAATTCTTCAGCTAATACCCTCTTACCCCTCAGGGACAGGCTGCTTGCATCAGCAGCCATCATGCCAGGTGCAGTGTAGATTGCCCCATGGTCAAAAAAGCCGAAATTCTTGTGTCTGCACCAGCTCTTAAGCCATCTATTTAAGAGTTGGGTTTTTCGGATCCACCCTGTACCTTTTCCCGACACCACGGGCGTAGAAGAAAAGATCACCTGCACCCCAGCTCCTTCTAGTATTCGCCCCATTCCCCTGAAGTCTTTCTTGATGGACCTCAGGCTTTCCTTGCCAACTTCCTCGCTGCCAGCCTGAATTATTAAAAGTGGGTAGTAGTCTGAAGGCTGAATCAACCTAGAAATTTTCTTTGAAATGTCCCTGACCCGTGCCCCAGGAAGGCAGCACACTTCTCTGCGGGTGGGGTCGGGCCGGCATATAGGGCCTTCTGTTCCTTGCAGAAGGGAGTCACCTACAACAATCACCCTTCTGTCCTTACGTGTAGAAGCAGTCTTGAGGCTTTGGGGTGACCGCTTCATCTGAGGCAACCTTGTGGGTGAATCTGTCTCCACACTCTCGCTAGTCTCCCCCTCAAGTTCCAGGGCCTCAAACCGGTTTCGCAGAGGCACCTGTGGAGCCGGGGATGGTCGGGATGGGGGATGCCCCTTCCGCCGAGCAGGCACCCGTTTCCACTCCTCCTCCCTTCTCAAATTGCTGCTGGGGGGAAGAGAGGACAGGGGGCTCGCTGCAGTGCTGCCAGCTGTCTGGTTCCCCTTTACCACCTGTTTGTGAGGTGACAGGGGCTGACATGCTCCATTAGGAGCCTCGGCTGTGTGCTGAGAACTTGAGGCTGAGAGGGACTGACACCACCAGTCAATCTCCCTCTCACACTCTTTTATAGTCCTCAGCCTCTCCACTTCCTCCTTCAGGTCAACTACGAGGCTGAGCAAGTAGTTCACCTGGTCGCAGCGAACACAATCACTGCCTCCCTCACCCAGCACTGCAAGGGCCAGGCTCTGGCACTCAGTACAACCAGAGACCTGCACACCAGCATCTCGGGTTGGGGGCTCAGTCTGAGTTTCCTCAGACATTTTGGCAGCAGCCTTCCTATAAGGCATGTGCAGGACCTCAGTCTGGGTCTCTGCAGTCTTCTTGGTTGCTGCCTCCCGTTTCTGAGAGATCGGGACCCTTGCCTGGGCCTCCTCAGTATTTCTGGCAGCAGTCTTTTGCCGGGGAGCACCCATGTCGAAGCAGAATACTTACCAGAGCTGAAACAGGAAGTCAAGAGGTGCGCGAGCCCTGCTTCCTCCTGACCGTCTCCTTGTGCCCGTTTAAATCTCCCGCCGTAGGCGGGGAACGCCCACACGCTGCGTCAGCGGCTGCGTCAGCTGCTCCCGTGAGAGCTGCCGGGCTTCTCCTTTACCCGGGGGCTCCCTGCTTGAAGGAACCGCCCGAGATCCCCCTTGACCACGCGGTCAGTCGCTGCTGATCGGTCCGGGACGGCTCCGAGTCAGGCGACTTCGGCGATCAGAAAGTACAACTTCATTTTGTAGGAAAGGAATGGTCTTGTAATTTATTGTGGGTTTCATTTTATTTGAATTCGTGAATCTGTATTGGCTAAGCATTAGCAGTCCTATCTTCCTCATTTGGGATGGTAGTGGTGACCCCAGTCATCATCTGAATCACTTGATCTATTTTTTTATTCTTCTAGCATGTCAGAATTGAGATTTTCGTCCCACCAATTACAGAGTTTCCATTGAATTTTTCTCTGTAAATCTGCCTAGATTTCTTCAACACATGGCATGGGAAGTTCCTTTTTTCACACAAAACAAGAGAAAAAAAACCACACTGATAATGAATCAGTGTAAATTGTTTCCGTATGTTTTCCATATAATTTACCTTGTCAGCTAATTCCACAGATCATAATTCCAGAAGAGGAAATATTTTAAGTCTCTTATCTATAAATGGCTATGAATCAAACACATCACATTTAATATTCATTTCTGAACAAGAAAAGTACAAAATTCTTTTGTGTATGCATTTTCTTGCATGAACTCTGAAACATAATGAATCTTGCAAATGTGTTATGTTGGAAAATAATACATTGACAGGACTAAAAAACCAAAAGATTTGTTTTATATTGAAAAGTGATATTTAATTATTCAACTAGATTTCTTTTCTTTGCATGTGTTGAATATTATTACTTTCAGAAAACATTTGACTATTTAGTCAATCTGACTTTTTAGACTGTTTAAACATTCAGTACTCACAGTGTATCTATCAATTTTCTAGCAAACATATTTATCAACCTCCTTTGTAAATAATAGCACTGTATACATCATAACCAATGCAATTATAATGATAAGAACAATGATGTAGCTACAGTCCTATGGAAGTGACATATCAATGGCATTAATCCCTGTCTCCTCAGAGAAATAGTATTACTAATAAAGCTGAGTATCAACCTGATTATAAGTGCAGAACATTTATCTGTCTTCAAGACCTTACAGTTAGACTTCTGATGTGGATATTCAGATATCTACAGTAGTATGTATATAAGGAAATTGCATTGTTTAATACTGCACATAGCTCTTCTGAACTGGGAATTAGAAAAGAACTTAAATATATATCAATTCTTGTGATTTCCCAACACATTATTCCCAGAAAATAAAGTAAGCATAAATTAGTTTGAAATTAGTGCAGTGGAAAGAAATCAGTTTAGAATACTTTTCACTACCCCAGTGATTTTATTGCTTTTAGTCATGTCTCCTCAGCTCCATGGAAAATACATAGCATTACCAGAAGCCTGTGTCTTTTCTTTTTTTTTTTATTTTCTTAACAATTTCTTTAGTGATTTAGTGTAATTTACAGAACTGTGCAATGAATAACTAGTGACTTTACAGTAATATCCTAATAAATAATGGAAAAAAAATCAAAGAATGAAAGAAAATTAAATTATTTGTAAATGGTGTTATGAAGCCTGTGCATGAGCCACTGACTATGCAATAAAACTGTATTTTCCTTGAAATTTTCCCATCTCTCTAAAGGAAATATTCATCTGTTATCAGGAAAATTAAGATTATTTGTATTTATTGTAGTGTCTGCTACCAAAATATTCATGTCAATCATCACCACACAATTTCTTTCCATCAAAAAACAGCATCACCTTGAGTCTTTTGACCTTGCACAATAGTATTCAGCAACTATAGTAAGTGAAGAACATAAATATGGAATTTGACAATTTAAATAACTAATAGTGAGAACACACATATGTGTATGTGCAGATATATATATATACACAAATATATATCTATTGCTTTATTACATGACTCCTGAAGCTCCTTAAATGACCATTACATTTATGATATTTCAGTAGTTTAATAATAAGTATGACAGAAAATTTGAAAAGGAAAAAAGAAAAGGACAGGTTTTGCTGATATTGCACAAACTGATGTACCTTTTTGTCATGGATTTGTAGGGTTTCATTATCATTATTCACGATAATGTAAATAATATGTGTGGCAGGACCTGCACTGAATTAAATAAAAAATAGAAGTCCAAAGTTTATCAAATTAGAAAGGAAGTCTCTGGAAATCTAGCCCGCAGTTACTTAGACTATACTGTAGTCTTTACAGAAACCCACAACATTTGAGGTTGAACAAAATTTTCTAATATACTATACAACTTCAGTCCCAGCAGATAGGCTATTTTTTTTTTTTCCCCCAAAATATTTTACTACCTCCTACACAGTATTGCAGAGATCTGAATAGTAGGGCTCCAGGTAAAAACATTTTGTCCTGATCCCTATCTTTGTGATGTCAATGAATTTTTATATACTGCCTTCATTATGCTTTATGCTTTCACAATAAGTAGAAATACTAATAAAGCTCATCCACATTTTTACTGGAAAAGGACAGGGAAAACAAAGAGAAAGAAGGCAGGGAGGGAGTGCTATTACTAACTTTGTAAAGAGAATTCTGTAGCAGTCTATGAAAATAATTATTGCAAAACTTCTAAAATTATGATCTTTCAAACACAGAGGAGAATGAATATATATTACCTCCTTTTGATTTAGAAAAATGCTACATAAACTAAATGAGTCAACTTATAGTCATGTGAAATTGAATCAACTTGCCATTTCACATTTTTTCTTATAACTATTAAAAATATATGGAAATATCCAACATTCAACAGGATCATGAGCTGCAAGGAATCTGGATAAAAGATGTTTGGCACAGATTAGAGAGCAGATAGGGAGTCTGAGAATTCATTTACTCTGGCACAATTTACAATTCAGTTATCTAGTTAAAGAACTCAGGTTATTCCGGACCTTGGTAGAAAAAAAAATGGAGAGGAGGAAAAGCTTGGTTTTATAGGTCACCCAAAATATATGATAAATTCTTAGTATACAAATTTGAGTTTGAAAACAAAACAGTTTATTTAGTTTTTCGTGATAGTTAGATCCAAGAAAGAGTAGTTTGTTTCTTCTGGAAAGGAGGAAGAACATTTCTTCATCTTTTTTTAAAATTTGTTCTCACATAGTTGAAAATTTCTTTAAGGAAACAAAATAACTACAGCAAGAAGGATGCAAAAGGAACCATGTCTGTTTAACTTAATGACATTAATCGTTTCTGTTTCTCCTTAAGATCAACAGTACTTGATCCCCAAGAGCACTGTAGAGCTATTTAAGAATTTTTGGTGAACATGTTTTGACAAGTTTGGAAAAATAAAATAATCAAAATATATGCTTACAACTCTGGGCATTTTGAGTACATTTAAAAGCAAATTGTGTTAATTCACTATATTATATTATAATTTGCAAATATTAGTAGGTTGTTAGATGCTATTACATATGATCGAGAACATCACAATGTGTTTCTAGTCCTCAGTGAGATATTGTAGAAATATAGACATCTCCAAATTTAAGAAACAATTGCTATTGCTGAAAACAGAATTTTTCTTTGAATAGTCTTCCTAAGTTCTCTCAGTTCATTGCAGTTAAAAAATAGCAGGGCTGAATGTCTGAATCCAACTTTTTAAAGTCATTACTTAATTTTGAAGCATTTTGCTTGAAACCTACCACTTTACCCACTTTCAAGCTTGAACAAAAAACAGAGGCCTCCATATAAATTACATTGTCTGGGAGCTGTCTTCTAATATTTGGCCTTTGCTGAGATATTTTCCTGAAAAGGATTGTCACCTACACTGCAAATGCTTTTTACTTCAAATCACTAAGTTCACTGAATGCACAGGACTCCAATTAACTGCAGCCTGCTGGCTCAAAAGCAATTTGGTCTTTCATTAATTACTCAGGTAAACACAGGAAAAGCTCTTTTAGTTTGCCTGAGTTCACAGAACAAACAAACTCCCCTGTCTTTGATGATCCAAGACAATCTTGTCTTTTGATGCTTATCACTTAGTTGTTCAATAAAATGTAATTAAAAACAAAGACAACATCCCCCTATCACCAGCCCTGAGTTACAGTTGTTAGGCTTTCAAACTTACTTTCACACTGCAAAACAAATTGCACTTTAGGTCATAAGACTATTTGTTTAATCTCTTTCCTCATGGATTGCCTTTCTTCAGTCTCAGAATTAGATTTTTGGGGGTAAATTCCATCACAGCTTTTTGGAGGTTTCTCTCCATTAGTTTTATGTAAAATATAAGCAAAATCCAAAAGATTAAATATGCTTTATTAAGAGGTACAAATCAGCTCTGCTAGAAATCCATAACTATTTGTGACTCTTAGCAAGCTATATAATCAGTTTATTCTTCCATTCAAGATGGAAAAAAACCAAAGAAGAAAAACCTCACTAAACTAAGTGAAGACTACTAGAAAACATATAAATTAAAAAAAAAAAAAAAAAAACAAAAAAAACAAAAAAAAACACAGAAATCCAAGTAAATCCAATCCAGAAAGTGCAAATCAGTAGAAAATACTGAATTGTTTAGTGTGACCAAAAGCCACAAAGGCCTTCAGAAATTAAACTGAGCAGTGATAAGATATGCAATAAGTAATGATTAAAATTAATGGACTGTTATTCATCTAGGGTTTTTTTTCATGTTAATGAACAAATTAGTCTTTCATGTGAGTATACTGCATCTGTTTGTGCAGACATACACAGAGAAACACATCCACATGTCACCCAAGCTGGCTTGATTGCACTTTGCAGGACATATTTGTATACATTTTATCACTGCTTCTGTAAACAGCAGTTTCTTTCAGTATGTTTCATGCTCTCTGCCTGGATCTTAATGGAAGTGTTAATTAGAAGCGCAGTAGGAATACAATTTATGCTCCTAAACATGTCTTGTGTAGGGAGTTTGAGTAATGAGAAAAAACACGCCAGAACATTTATATGAACAGATAGTAATTACTGTTTCAGAGTCTAACATGCTCACTCTTACTGCTGAGTGTACAGCACAGAATTCTGAAGAAGATAGATGAGAAATTTTAAATAAGCAATAATAATGGCCAAAGTTTGGTTATTACCAAAAAAGTAATTTTAAGTGTTTAGCTGAAGGTAGAATAATGGTTTGCCTTCATAAAACTTCATTCTTTAGTGTTCTTCTGTAATTTGCCTCATGCCCGTTATTTCCAGACATCTCTGCACACTTACCTGAATGAAATTAATGAGAAATCTGAAGCAGGGGAAGGACTTTACCTGATCATAATTACTTAGTTCAAATGTAGTCTGTATATATCCAAGTGACAACTTCTTTAGTCAAAAATTAAGTTCACGGATGCTCAGGAAATAATAATGCCCCATTCTTTATTCCTGTAGTTAACTGAGAAATTATCAGGAAAGGGGGGTAATAACAGGATGGGCTTTAGTATGATCAGGTAGATTACATTTACATTTATAGTAATGAATTATTAACTTTATAAACCAAAGAACATTTAATCCTGAAAGTAAATCTGGGCGAATAATGGTGTAAAAATGCCAGAAGGGTGATAAAAGGAACAATGAGGAAAATGTTAAGAAGAAATATAGATAATATTTAAAAAAAAAAAAAAAAAGTTTAATAGGAAAGAAAAGATGCTAAAACTGTGTGCAGCTTCTTTTTCTTGCAAAGGAGTAGAATAAATGCCAAGGCTAATGAAGAGTACAGCTTGATTATTTACCACATGGTTTCATTTATTTTTTTTAAAGGAGTTCATTGTACTTCATGCATCACACACAGTTGGAGTGGAACAGAAAGTATATAATTTTCTGCTAGTTAAGTATAGTATTCAATGTAAGGTGAAAACTTTCAGCTTGCTTTAAATTTCCATACAACCAGACAAAGTGATCATCAGTTCCTTCAGAACAGTACAATGCGTTCTTTTAGAATTATGTTTTCTGTTTACCTGTCTTGTGCTTTTCTAGCTGTTTTTATTGAAAGGGTGATACAGATATTGCTCTCTTTCCTCAGAGATGTATCTAGCTACACAGTTTTTCATAGATAAGAGTAGTACAGATAGCTCTGTGTTTTGTTTTCTTTTGTTGTTTTTTTTTTTTATGTGACTCAAGGAAATTTTGTAGATATAGCAAATGTCTACAGAAAGTTGATCAAATTGCAGAGATGTACACAGTGTTTATACAAACATACCTATGCATATATATATAATGAAAGATACATGCTAAATTATTAGTAGTTCCACAGAAAACTCTTTTCTTGTTTAGATGTGAGGAAAAACTTTTTCAAAGTTTCTTATTGTCTGGTCAACAAGGACGTCGGTAGTGAAATCACTGACCAGATATGGGCCAAGTAAAGAATCTAAGGTCCCAGTAAGAATGTTGTTACCTCAGTTGCAAGGAAACTGGATGAACGGAGAATTTATATTATTGTATATAACAATAATTTCTAGAAAGGAAGGCCCAAAAGAATGACCTTAAGGGTTCTCGAAATATTTTATTTCATTACAAAGCTTTAAAAGGAATCCTAGGGCAAAATGATTGAAAATGGAGAGTCATGAAGGTAATATTTAATTAAAGTCTGAGTCCTTTTGTGGAACCATATCTAATGTCATTTTCTGATGACATTGCTACAGTTCATCATTTTAGATGAATTCGTATTCCCTACTATGCATGTTTTTTAAAGAGTCCTCTTTGTTGATGAGAAATAGCAGGTGACAGAACAAGGTAGAATGTTGTGAACAGCTATCAAATTTTGTGGCTTGCAGAAATAAGAGGATAAAAAAGAAGATGAGAAGGTTAAATTGAAGAAAAGTTAAAACAAACAAAAGAAAGGTAAACACATGAAAATAAGTAGAACATGAAATGCTGAATGCAAGACTTACCAACAAAGCTGTGTCCTATCATTTGGACAGTCTTTCCAGCTTCTAGTTCTATGTTGTAGATCTTTGTCATCAAACTTTTAATTTGTTTCTCCATTATTAAAGTGCAGACATTCATCTCGCCCCACTCAGCACTGATAAAGTAGAATGCGACATCAGCACTAGTCACCTTTATTTTCCTTGTAGTCACTGAAGAAAAATGAGCATTTCATGGCATGAGTCATCTGACCTATTTTAGGCATTGATGCTAGCATGAGACAAATAGTGTCATGGAAGTGCTTGCTTTTCTCCATTGTGTGGAACTTTCTCACATTACTACTACACATAAGAGCTACAGTAGATTAGATTACTTAGCTGCTTTGTATCCTTGCATTTAAACAATCTTGTGACTTGTAATAGCTATCTAAGTAGCTGAAGCTTTTGGCTCACTGTCAGAACCTACATTTCTTAAAACTGCTCGAGTGCCAAGTTATTTTTCATTCTTCTGTTTTCTGGATGCTAAATGAAACACCAAAAATAAAGATATGTTTCAGGTACGTTATTATTTTTCCACAGTGTAAAGCAAACCTTTTGGCCTTTTCTTTTATAATTCCTTAAAAATATATTTTGATATCTGTAAAATTTATAAAGGATCCAGTTTTATTTTAAATTTGAGAAGATATTCCATCATATTTTAAAATGTAATCTTTGTTCCTTAAAAATATTTGGCATATTTGATTTAATTTGGGCTTGTATTAAAAAGCATTTTTGTCTAATAAAGGATGTGAAAAAAAAAATTCTTGCCTAGGTCTAATGGTCAGCTTTTTCTCTGCGTATGTCTGTGAAATGATTACTTGTTCTTGCTATGGGTCATGCCTAAGTACTGTACATTAATTTACCTATGCAAAAGCTGGCAACAAAGTAGTTGGCTGCAGACTATGTCTTGCTTTATGGAGTCCAGAGGCCTGCTGGGTAGGTTCCTAATTGCCCATTAGCAGCCGTGATAGAGAACATGAGAACTGTGAAGAGCATGGGAGCATTAAGCATTTGGAGGAAGCTGTGAGATTTAAGGAGTAAATCTGAAGTAGAAATGAACTCTCTTCAATACATTTAAGTGTTTGGATTCTTACTGGGGTTTTTAGTACCTGTATATTAAGCTAGGAAAGAGAGAATCTATAAAGCTTTCCCTTTGATGAGACAAAATGCCATGTTAACGCAAGAAGTGGGACAGTGGCAGTGCAATGAGTGTCTCATGCAAAAAGCCGTGAGACTTCACTGGAAATCCCCACTTATGGTCCAAGTACACGGGAAGGAATGAACAAATTCATTGCTTAAATCTAGCAGAGAAAGGTACTAGTGAAGGGTTACATGATGTAATTTAGAAAAGATAAAAACATATAAGCAAGTTGCACCACTAGTAGCTGCCTGTCCTGAAAAACGAAATGTCTTTTTCTTTCCACATGTCAGTGTGTCAACATCTTTATTTTTCTAATTCTTAAATGCTTTAAGGAATCACCTCTTTATCATAGTCTCTTTACAAAATTGTCTAGGAAGTTATTTTTGTTACTGCCAGGTAAATACTATAATGACTCACTCTTTTGTTAAGACTTGGGCTTTCCCAGTGTTTCTGGCACTCAAGTGTTATTAGCATAATGTATTTTTAGTGAACTTTGTCAGCACAGCACTGTATGGCTAATCAAGCACTCATTGGGGATAAATGCTGGACTTAATATTCTTATCAGGCTACCAGAGCTTAGAAGTTAGCGACCCTTGTTCCACTTATATCAAAGCCACTTACAATGCCACTAGCTTGTAGCAAATTCATTTTCTGTTCATGTCTGATTGCCTGTAATGGTGCCTAGAAACAGAAAACAGAAAATGGGAAATGGGAAGGAATGAGGGCCCCTGTTGCCTGAGGCCTTAATGCAATTTCAAGATATTGATCTTGCTGAATACTTCAACTTAATCCTCACAGTTTCATGGACTTCACAAAAAAAAAAAAAAAAATGTTTTTCATAAGTACAGTTTCAATTGTATTTGAACCTTAGTGATTTAGTAGTGTTATTGTCTAAGATGGTCTAGTTAATATCAGTTGCAGTTTCAAACTAAACTGGGATATTATTAATTTTCTCTACTATTTAATCTTGTCTACCGTCTCTTCAAAGTTTAGACAGTCGAGATCAAGGTGACGCTGTGTATCAAAACTAGGAGCTGCTTCCCTATAATGCTCTGCTTTTATCCTGGGAAAGATCAGGACTGATAGCATCATCACTTCACATTTATTGTTCTGTGTGTTGGGCAGTATGTGTGGCATGTGAATCAGTTTTCCAGTGGGAAGAGGAAACGTGGACAAATAAGAAGCAAATAACTCTGGGGGGAAGTCTTTGTCACAGGATACTAAAGAAAAAATTGTGCAGTCTAGTGTATACTTAAAGAATCCCTTGGAGCAAACATTAGAAATAACACAGAAATAGGAATATTGAGTGTCTAACTTATCCTGTAATTTTGTTTTTTTTAGTTTTTGGGAAAAAAAAAAGTTTTTCCTATTCTGTGATTTCAGGCCAGTCAATACTATTCTTGATACTTCTGCAGTAGGTTCAGGAAGTCAGCTGCCTTTCTGGACAGATCTGTATGTGTGCATGTAAATCTATGTATGTTTTCTGTCCTGCATGTGTGTGCATGTGCCTCAGTGTACATGTATGTTCATCTGTGTGTGTTTGTGTATGAACATCTGTGTGTGCTTTACAAAATTTGGGCTTTATCCCTGCAGTTTCTGGTGCTGGACAATAGCAGTTAACATTGAAACACCAATGAATGAATGTTTTGACTCTCATCATCCACAATATAATCCAGTTTTTTCAAAGTAATTCTTTAAGTATTCTAAGCGTCAGTGGAATTCAAACCTCTGTATGTTGCAGAGAAAAATGTTCTATCAGCAAGTAGGTAAGTAGAGTACCATAAAGAGGATTTCCTCATGAGACATTTCTATCTTATGTTAATAGGTCACTATGTGACTTAAGGTAGTAAATACACTCATTAGAGACTACGGGACACCATATAATTTTCTGCTGCAGACTTTGGATGTGTCTGCTTTGCCCTAAGTCAAACTAATGTTAAAAGACTGGCAAATTATTGATTGATTTGCTCATGAACGTGAATTGACTCTTCTAAAATAAAGTAATTATTTTGAAAGCTGGAAGATGTGTAGCGATTATTTTCCTGCTTGCTTTTAACCAGCATTGATGGCTACCACAAATTTTTCAGCAATAAAACGAATATCTTAGTGCAACATAGGTAGCAGAAGCCTTAAAGGTTTCCAATATCAAATAATAATTAAAAGGCAAACCTTAGAGATGAAATGATCTAGTTGTAAAGTGTTTTATTTCAGGACTACTACTTCATCCAATGTTTGTCTCACTCTAGATTAAAAGTGACAATCACTAATAACATGTTGAAACTGATGTCATATTGAAAATAAACTAAATGAAGATCAGTTTTTAATTTAAATGAATATTTAAGTTTAATGTGATTCAACAAACCCAAAATAAATGCTTTTTTTTATCAAACTTTTAGAAAATTAGTTCCAAAATACAATGTACCACAGGTGTTACTACTTGAACAAGTCACGACAAGATAAGCAAATTACGGATTTGGTTACTTTGAAATAATTTTGTGCATGCTACTATCCAAATTATACAAGTAAGATAACTTACAATGAACATTTACTGTAGGGTAAACATTTAAAAACTGATACTGTGATAAATTTAAATGGAGTTGCTTGTAAATCACACATTTCTGCTGTAGCTTACTGCTGTCTAAGCAATATCTCTATCTTTTTATTGAGTCTAACTTCTTGAGCATCACTCAAAAAAAAAAAAAATCATAGCTTCTAACTTCTCAGGAAATTTTATTTTAATTTAGCACTAAATGGTTTTCAAGTACTGAAGTATAAGTAAAATTGTATGTTCTAATATAAGAAGAATCAATCCTCTTTTCTTCACTTCACTTCTGTAAAGCTGAGATGCATAGGAAGAAATGGATTTATAGTATAGGTTCAAAAATAATTATGTCATGAAGTTAAAAAATATTTATAGCACACAGGATGTTGTTTAGCTATTCTCTTTCACCAGCATTCATCTTTAAGAAACAACTTCTTTCTCTCATTGATTATGTGACATTTGGGCAACAAAGATAATAATTCCTTACAATTCTATTATGCCTTCCATCCAATGATTCCTTAGCTTTTTAGAACTTATATACTGCACAGTGGGACAAGCATATACAAAAAAAAACAAAACAAAACAAAACAAAAACAAAAACAAAAATAAAACAAACAAAAAAAAAAACCAGAACAAATTCCTAAAGTAAAGAACAGAAATAATCTCAGAGATTTGAATCTCCTTTTCAAAAAATTGCAAATTCATGTGTTGCCTAAGTATCTGTGGCTTTCGTTGACTGAAAGGGGAACAACTGACAATCAGCACCTAGGGAAAGAGTAGAACTTTATACACATGTGAAAACATTGCTCTCCACTCCTGAATGAAATCTTGTGGCTACTTAAAAGAGCCACAGAACCATAAGTATCCTGAAAAAAAAATAGACTATTGGTTTCTCTGGCAGATTTTCCTGAATGTAGGTGTTGGCTGCCAGTTGCCCTTACAGATCTCTGTGCCTGTGGAAGGAAATTTCTCATCAGAGCCTAGTACCAACAGGAAAAGCCTTTATGCTGAGTTCAGTCTTCAGCAGGTGACACATTAGCCATCCATCTCCTGGGCTTCCAGAGGTTTCCTGCAGTTATGTTGGGATTTCTTATCTTCAAAGCTCTGCAGAATCCTAAATTTATTTCAAGATGCAAACTCTTTCACTTAGTCATGTTTTCCCAGTCTATCTGCCAGAGGTCTCTTTTTATGGAAGCTGAAACATTCAAACCTTATCTAGAAGTAATTATCTTTCATCTTTTAAGCACAAACAACTTTCCATATCTTTTTTTACGGTCCTTGTAGAAGGATGTTGTAGTACTTCTTTTTTAACCCGCTCTTCCCTTCCCAGATGGCACTAAAAAAAAGGTAAAAATATTTCTTTATATTTATTGTTGTTCAAATGATATACAGTGTACCATATATAGAATGTGAAGGAACTAGCTTCAGTTTATGATTTGGTGTATTCTTGACAAAGACTGTATGAGACGAGCTAGCAATAAATTTGGCGGATTTGCTAACCAGCTCTTTGGATGAAGGAGACCTTTTCATTTTCAAGGACTCAAATTTGTTTTTCATTAACACAAATCACTACTGCACAAATACGTAGGGGAAGACAGTCTGCAGTTACTATCCAAGGAAAAATTTCTTATTTCCTTGCAAGTATGTGGAACCGGGAAAATCAAGCCATCTTAATAGGTACACTCAGTCTTTCAGTGTTTTCAGGAAACTAATATTGTTCTACAGACTGTACGCAAAGATAGGAAGAGTGTCTCCTCGGAATAGAAGGCATTAGAACAGGCTGCCTGGAGATGTGGTGGAGTTGACATCCCTTCAGGTATGAGTGATGCACCTCTAAGGAACATGGTCCAGTAATGGACTTGATGAACTTAAAGATCTTTTCCAATCTAACTAATTCTATGCTTCAATGATTCTATGAAATATCTTTAAAAATTGCCATTTTCCACTGTCAGTAGTACAACTGAAGCTCTTATCTTGTTCTCAGGAGTCTTCACAGAGGCACTCATTTCTGCTGTTTTATTCAGACCACTGGGAGATGGCCTTTGTGATTCAAAGGTAATGTGGGATCTTCTGCTAACTGATGAACTAGTAGCTATTAAGAATGACTGCAAAAATGTTAATTTTGATAAGGGAGATGAAACTATTTTCAGGTAAAATTTTCCAAGCAAGGCAATGCAGCCACTAAAGGCAGATGAAAGATGTTATTTGAACACATGCATACTCATTCATTTTTGTGCACAGTGGAGCCTTCAGAAAGCTGAGAGAAGGTAAAAGACATATGTTTAGCAAGAGAATAAAGGTTAGAATTTTGTGAGTTTATATTTGTTCATGTTCTTTCTGAAAAAAAAAAAAAAATAGGTGGTTTTATTTTTGTTTTTAATAGGTCATCTTTGACAAATTTAATACTTGCTATCAAAACTTTTGTAATGCTGAATGTTAGGAATAATGCAGTAACAGAAGCATTACAAGCTTGCTATGCAGTTTGAACTATGCTATGTCCATGGCATAGACCATGTGGCACTCTTCATTTAGAGACTAGTTTTAATCAACACACTTACCTGTAAATCCTCCAAAAATTGATTCTTCCTTCAAAATGAGTAGAAATTTGGTAGGAGAGAGGCTGTGCCACTTATATGATAAGGGATTTAATTCCAGCTCTACCTTACATATAAAGCTTCAACTGGCACTTCCATAATGTGTGCCCTGAATTCTGTTTGATGTTTATATCAATGTCCTTCAGATACCACAAGCTAAGAAAAACACTGTTAGCTGCCAATTTTTAATTTGTCTAATACTAGCAGACTGATTAAAGCAAGCTTCTCTATATGCTACTGTCGTTTATGCTATTTAAAACTCAGCCTCATTTTCATTCCCTGTTTTCAGTGCTATTATCGACCCGCTCTGTTTGAGTGGGAAAGGATCAGCATGAGAAATTCCTTTCACGGCAGATGCCTTTTTTTGTTTAAATATTGTTAGGAATATAGAGAAGATATTACATCTGCAGTAGCAGATTTACTTCATGCTGCTAAGAATGAAGGATATGGATCATTTTGTATATTTAGTAATGTTAATTCTTGTTGCTGCTTGTCAGACTTTATGTTCTGTAAGTGGAAAACATATATCAACAAAGCATGGAAACAAAAAGTACAGCATTATAAAGAACAGAGTTGTAATCAAAACAAGTATTAGGTAGAATTTAAGACCATTACAACTGAAACAAAATTTTGTAAAAGTATCAGCAGATTTATGTTGAACACTAATGTTCTGGACCTGCATCTGTATCATCTCATCAAAAAGACAGTCTCTACCAGCATGATTTGTGACCCCAGCACAACTCTGATGCATTTTTTTCGGAACTGAGTTAATAGAAGTGAGTCCATCTCCTGAATCTGTACAGTAAGTCTTGGTCTTCTAAGCTGGGAAGATTTGATATGAAGCAGAAAATGTTCTCCTATTCATGGAAAGTAAAGTTTGGAAATAAGCATTTAAATGTAGCTTTTAGTTAGAAAAGGATGATATTTCAAAGGGACTTTTTCATTTAATATGAATCTAGAGATATGAGCACTTTTCAGAACATTGGTCAAAATGCACATTTCTACTTCCTTCTAAAACAATGATTTAGCTTTTAACTGTTGCCATGTCTTGTATCTCTCAGAAGACATCCATTCTAGTTCACCCTTGCTAACTGGGTAAAACACAACACAATGGCAACTTGGCAAAAGACATTTGAAATGTTATCACAATGTACATGAAACATTGCAAGAACTAGAGAATCATAGAATCTAATTGGCAAAAACTCAGTGGAAGTCTGTGGATATGGTCTTTAAGGTTGAAAATCAGAGGACTGAGGGAGTTGTTCCTATTAGGTGTTAGCTGCTGGTAGTTCCTGTTAAGTAATTAAATACACTCTCTTCAAGTAATCAAAGAGGAAATATTCTTACAGAGAACAGTAGTTAAAGTTAGGGGAATCAGTACTTTAAATACTGTTTCATAATGCTGAAATCATATTCTGGAATATTTTAGGCAGGTCAAATAACCAAGTTCCTTAAGATTCCAGATTTACATCTGTTTTTACACTGGTTAGAGTAGAAAGATTTTAGCTCACTATCTATTTACAACTCCAGTGTCTTGTAACATTCATCACAAACAACCAGAGTGTATAGACTCTCTCTGGCCACAGATTTTTTTGGTTTCCTGAAGTCATCATCAGTAATGTGTTGACCACTAAATAGATACACTCTAGATATAGGACTTTTGGAATAAATATGGCTTTTCTATCTCACTGACACAAAAAGTACCTGGAGAAGTTTCCAAACAAATTAAGAAGATTATTATGAAATAATAGTGGGTCTCTAAAGACTCATTTTTATAGAAAATTAATTAAAACCACCACAACCTTTTACTGAAAGAAATTCATTTTAATCTTAACTTTTGTGAACTTTGCATGTACTCAAACAGACAAACATCTAAAGGAAAAGCGGTGAGATGAGGTTAAAAAGAGAACGAAAGTAGTCCATGAATGGGTATGTATGTTAGAAGGTTAGTGACAATGCAGAAAATGTTAAAAAGCTGTCTGAAGTCCAAAGAAATGTTTCTTTTACTCTGTGCAACTGATGAAAATCACACTAAAGCAGCAAACTTGATATGCAGCAACAGTAGAACGTATCTCTAAACATATGAAAGGCACTGCTCTGAAAATGGACAAAGCCTTTCAGAAGTCTCACCTTTCAGTTTATTCTCAAGGGGATTGCTGTTTCAGAAACTGAAAGATACTTTTCCATACTGAAAAGACCTTTTTAAACTAGTGCCTTAGCTTATTGTTGACTCATTCAAGTAGCACCCAATAGGGCGAATGAATTTTATTTGGAAACCCACTTAGAGCTTAACAGTTTTGGCAGTATAGCTTTCCTCTGGCTTTGGGAGATTTTTCTCCAGCTTTTTACCATGTAAATGTGCTCACGGAGTAATTCAGTTCGGAATTTCCATGAGAATACACCCTGACAGCAAGAACCATTGCTATGACCTAACATACACTTTCACATAGGATAGGCTGAAAAGCTTTCTGGGAATCATTAGCCTGCAAAGTGATTATTTAAATCTTTTTCTTTCTGCATTTAAATTCAAGGTGATGTTTCTAAGTATACCTAGTTTCAGACACTGATGGTTTGAAGACATTTTACCCACTGATACTATCTCAATTGATACACACTTAAGAGCTTTTCCCACATCGAGCTTTAATGACATTTTTTCTGTTGCTCATTATCATCATATTCTGTTCTTAAACAGTAGGAAGCCTGTAGTTTTATTTCTTCCAAAATACCAACCTTTCTATCATTTCTTAGTTATGAAAATTTTCTTTTATGTTGTCTGGTATTTCAATTGAGAATTGTTTCTTCCAGTTTATTAAATTTATCTTGCATTTAAGTTTCTAAATATTACTTAGATCCTGTGCAGTCTGACAGCATATACATTTTTAAAGGCAGTTACAGTTCTGCACACTTCTTGATATCTGGTGTTCTTACCTTATCTTCATGGTGCGAACAAAGGCTACTTAAATGAGTAAAGTTTTCATAATTTTGAAGACTGACTCCCTTGAGAATTGGCAGCTGTAGGTGTATAATTTTGTGCAGAGGGATGGGGAGCTGGAAGAACTGACACTGAACTGGTCAATCACTGCTGAATATGGGAGGCAAAACAACTATACATTTCAATTGCAGTCAGAATAGAGTTCTGGAAAGCAATAAATAAATCTGTGTTGAAATCAACTGATTAAAAAGAGGATAAGTGGTTTTGTTAAGGGTTTTTGATCTACTAGAAGTGCTTATTGGGATGAAGAATGAAAACTTTATTTAACACTTCAAAACTAGGAGGAAATAAGTAACAGTGACTGGATAGCAATCCATTGGTGGTTATACATACACAAACTTATGGATTTTTTTTTTCATGATGCCAACTGAAAAGAAACAGCATAAAACTGAGAGCCTGGAATTTCAGATACTCTTTGTGAATTTAAATAAGACAAGAAAGTATATCTATGTTGTTGTTTGCAGATTAGTATATTTTACTATTTGTCGTCCTTGAAAGTTTCTCATTTCTGATGGCTTTTCTGCTATTTAAATTGCTGTCTGAATTGCTTAGCCACATCTATATTAAGGTATGGTCTGTATTTTATGTAAATCAGCTACTCATGTGACTGTAAGAATATATGCTGTATCCTTGAAGATGCATCTGAAGTTGCTGTGTAACTATCTTGAGGCTGAAAAGTTACAGTAGTCTGTGAAATACATAATGTCAGATAATGCTATGCAATATAAGGAGGGGAACTGCTACAGTATATATATTTTTTAATATCATTTAGGCATAACCTAAATGTGTATGGATATTCTTAGATGTGCACTTAAAAGTGTTTTCATTCTCATCACCTTCCGTTTATCTTTCATGTAAATCTTCAAATGATTTCAGTCATACATAAATATTCTCTTTGTTGCTGTTGAAATCAGTGCAATGATATTCAGTGCTTTCCTAAAAGCAATGTGAACTGTTTTGTTTAATCTTCATCAGACTGACACCCACCGATTAAATCCCATGTGCAGACATTTCATATTTTAACTCCAAGATCTTAGTTACTTGGCCTGAATGCTTCTTTGGAAGTAAAATGTTTGGATCCAAGTGGAGAAATTAAATTCTATCCACAGTTTAGAAGCTTCAGATTTCATTTATTTATTTTAAGGTTAATGTCCACTTCTTATCATACTAACATTCAATTTGCATTGCTACTTAACTTACATTTTAAATTAATTTTTTTCCACAGAAGGAGAAAATTACTACATATATAATGAATTTGCACTGATAAATTTATCTGTTGAAATTTGTTGTCACAATAAGTCAGAAAACTTTGTGAGACAAGATCGGATATTTTATAGAGTTTTTAAAAGTGGCCAGGGGTGCATCCCATGGAATTGTTATATTTGCTTTGCATTCTTATTCTTATCATTATTGCTTATGAGAGGATAGAAAACAGGCATAATCATGGAACATAGATTGGAAGATATGTCTATGGTATGTGGTTCTGTTGCAGAGCTCATAGCCTCAGGAACTACCCAGTGTTAGAGACAGGTTCCCTGGGGTATGGTCCAAGAGAGACTAATAATACATCAATTAACTTATTACTTTAAATATTAATTTTAAGAGAACAATCTTCATTTCTGTTTTCTTACCAAACTAAAAAATAAGAAAATATATGATACTTTCGTCTAGATAACTGTTTTACAATTGTTACTGCCAAGCCACACAAGTAGTAAATAAATATACAAAATATTTTGTGATCAAAATGTCATCAAAATGATACTTTAGCAGTGACAAAGTAGTAATATGTCCATACCCACAAATTGTACTTTCAACATTTACACATTATCAGGAAATTATCAGATCCATTCTGAGTTTAGTATTCTAACTCTGCTGGAGTGACAACTTTGGGGGACAGGTGACGGATGTCATCTACCTCGACTTCTGCAAGGCCTTTGAAATGGTCCCTCACCACATCCTTCTGTCTAAATTGGAGAGGTGTGGATTTGAAGGATGAACATTAGGAATTGGTTGGCTGTACACAGCCAAAGGGTTGTGATCAGTGGTACTGTGTCAGGGTGGAGACCAGTCACAAGTGATGTTCCTTGGAGGTCAGTCTTGGGACCGGTGATCTTCAACATCTTCATCAATGACATAGACAATAGCATCGAGTGCACCCTCAGCAAGTTGCAGATGACACACAGTTGAAGTTGAGCGATACAGTCGATACATTGGAAGGAAGGGAAGCCATCCATAGGGACCTGGACAGGCTGGAGAAGTGGGCCTGTGAAAACCTAACGATGTTCAATAAGGTCAAGGGTACTGCACTTGTGTCCGGGCAACCCAAGGTATTTATACAAACCGGGAGGAGAGCTCCTGGAGAGCAGCCCTGCAGAGAAGGACTTAGGGGTTCTGGTGGATGAGAAGCTGGACATGAGCCAGCAGTGTGCGCTTGCAGTCCGGAAGGCCAACTGTGTTCTGGGCTGCATTAAAAAAAAGGTTGGCCAGCAGGGAGAGGGAGGTTATTGTCTCTCTCAACTCAGCTCTTGTGAGGCCCCATCTGGAGTACTGCATCCAGGCTTGGGGCCCCCAGTACAGGAAGGATGTGGAGCTCTTGGAGCTCTTGGAACGGGTCCAGAGGAAGGCCACTAAGATGATCAGAAGGCTGGAGCACCTCTCCTATGAGGAAAGATTGAGGGAACTGGGCTTGTTTAGCTTGGAGAAAAGAAGGCTCCAGGGAGATCTCATCGTGGCCGTCCAGTACTTGAAAGGAGCATATAAACAAGAGGGGTAATGGCTGTTTACGAGGGTGGATAGTTATGGGACAAGGGGAATGGTTTTAAACTGAGACAGAGGAGGTTTAGGTTAGATATTAGGAAGAAGTTTTCTACAGAGGGTGGTGACGTATTGGAAAAGGTTGCCCAAGTAGGTTGTGGATGCCCCATCCCTGGACACATTCAGGGCAGGGCAGGATGTGGCTCTGGGCAGCCTGGTCTAGTGGTTGGTGACCCTGCACATAGCAGGGGGGTTGAAACTAAATGATCATTGTGGTCCTTTTCAACCCAGGCCATTCTATGATTCTATGACTTCCATTTGATTATTCCTCTTTTATTAAAAATATCTGTCTAAAATGGGCTTTAGTACTCCCTGGGTCATTGATAAGAATATCAGCTGATTTTTATGTAAAGTATTCATCTCTCATGAGCATGCTGACAATGAACCATTTTTGTGTTGTTGAATAACTGAAGTTAGATATCTATGCTTTGATTATAGTCAGATGTTGACAGTTTTGCTATGATGGAGTAGCTTCCAAAGAATCTAAGGGAAACCTTAAATTGAAAATAATTTTTTTGGTACTTTGGATTTTTCAGTCATTCTTGTTGCAATGTTTTTGTGTAAAAATCTCTACAGGTGGTTCATTGGATCTGTCTTCAGCAGGTATGATTAACTTGATATATGCATCACATGAGTTAATTGCAATTAAGGAACATATTTATATAAGAGATCAAGAAGCAGTTTTTAATGGGAAAGGAGAAAAAGAGAAGGTTTAGAATAGAACAAAGTTTTGTTTGGATCCCTCAGACCATATCCTCCTTTGGGACATTCTTTCCATCCTTCGTGCCTTTTCTATTTCAGTAGTATCTGGAGACCTTCAGGTTAAATCATAGTCTCATCCAGCAAGCTATATACAAACTGCTGAACAGTTTTCCCTTATCAGTTCTGACACGGCAAAGCAGTGCTTTTGCCCAGGCTGCTTGGAGACACAAATTCTAGTGATTTTAATGGATCTGCTCACCTAGTGAGACTGGTCCTATACATTGTACTTGGGATTTAAAAAGGCATGGGGATGAAGTAAAGCTTAAGGAAAGTAAAATTGCTTGTTTATGTCATGCAGGATATAACTTTATTACTATTTAAAAGTAATAGCACAGGTAAATGCAATACTACCTGCTGCCCATATAGATACAGCTGAACTAGCTTCAAGCTAGATAGCTTTCTTAGTGATAAAATTCTTTGTTTTCTTCAGATTCCTCTGAAATAAGAACAAAGAAAATCTTTTCAGCTTTTTGTAGTAGGAAGTCTAGTAGAATATGATGGCTATTATATAATTCAGATAATATTTATTTGTTTGGGATAGCAATGATAATATAACTTTATTTCACCTCAAGCAGCTTTCAGCAAAACCAAACACTTGATTGCAGAGATAAATTCTACACTAAAAGAGAATAGGATACTAAGCAAACAGAATACAAAATTAGTGCTTCAGAGTTATTTTCTGGCATTCACAGTGGCAAAGAGATAAAGAAATACATATGAGAATGGTAGACATAAGAGTGTGCAGTATAGTCTGAAATTAATTTCAACACCTAAGATTTATAAATACACTTTAAGTACTTGGTGATAACATTAGATCTATTGACTGCCATTTGGATGCAGTGTATGTATTCACTAAAATTTAATTTTAATCTGTATTTGCATTGTAAGAACAGTTATGGAACAGTCTGTCTGTGTACAGACATGTACAAGTCTATTGCTCCAACAGGGAGCAAGGTATCAGATTTTTAGGAAGGTTAATGGTACACTAGAAAGTGCAGCTCAGGGGGAACAGCATTAATAAAATTGTCCAAAAAAAGCAGAAAAAAAATGCACAGCAATAAGAAATGATAGCTTAAAAGTTGTAATTTAATCTGTTCTTAAAGTTATGTTTTGTGAGTTCCTCTGTTTAGAAAAATCTAGATGTATTGTTTCCATTAATATCTCCCAGAACAGCATCTGGATGACAGCTACCATAAATTCCATTGGAAATACTGTAATGGTACCTATCACCAACATCCTAGCCAATAATATTTGTTCTAGTTTGCTTTTCCCTCTTTACCTACATTCATTGCCATTCTTGATGCATGACACTATTTTCCAGATGCAGTTTTAAAAAATAAGGGAAGCTATGGACTTAATTTTATTGCCTTTACTTGAATGTTAGAATATTCTGCAACTTCACATTTAGGTGCCATGTGACAATTTTCTTTATTAAAAATGCTTTACTTCAAGTGGGGAAAAACGGAAGTTATTTGTACAGAGGAAAAAAAATTAATAGTTCGATCAGTATTTTTTCAATACTATTTGAAAAATCATGAATTAATTTTAGTTCTTGAGAGGCTAAACTTGCTAATTTATAAAAGACCATCCAGACACAGGTAAGAATATATAAAAGGAAACCCTATTTGACTCATATAGAAACACAGAATCATAGAATGGTTTGGATTGGAAGGGACCTTTAAGATCATCTAGTTCCAACGCCCCTGCTATAGGAAGGGACACGTCCCTCTAGACCAGGTTTCTCTAAGTCCCATCCAGCCTGGCTTTGAATGTTTCCAGAGAGGGGGCATTCACAACTTTGCTGGGCAACCTGTTCCAGTGTTTTACCACCCTTGCAGTAAAGAATTTCTCCAGTTTTCTTCCAAAGAGGGAGGAAATATGAATATCTTCTCTCTCTTGTCTTTGGTGGATGTGTCTCTTCTTTCATGCATGTAGTTATATACTAGACTGTATCATTGTACATCTCTAAAAGATTTCAGAGAAAGCTGGTTCCTGCGGTTCTCTCCTAATAAAAAATTCTTTCAACTAAAGACTTATTAATCAAAGCTCAAAGAGTATGAAACTGTGGTAACCCCTACCATTGAAAGACAGAGATTAGTTTTAGTTATTTCGAAATTTAATTTTTTAATGGGTGGAGACATAGATGATAATTCAAATAGAAACTGAAAGCTGAAATTCAGCCATGTTTATGCAATGATGAAAACTGAGCTTGGGTGCTATTTTCCATTCAAAACATTTGTACACACATATGCCTGTCAACACAAATGAGATTTTCCTTCCAATTTCTTTGTGTGTGACTCCTATATGCACATCTTCCCCTCACTTTTGTTAGCAGATAGGCAGTTCTAGTTCATGCTTGTAAGGTTTTATTGCATATCACAAATAGGAGACAAAAAAACATTCACTGAAACAATATTTACTTTGTCAGTTTGAATAACATCTGCACTTGCTGCTTCAATTTTTCTACCAGTATTTGACCTCCATTTTCTCTTCTATCTCTACCGATTATGAGTTATTATTTAAGCTCTAAATACAAAAGTCTATTATGGCTTCTGACCTTGGTCATTCATGTTATCAAGGTCCTGCACTTATCTGTCCTCTCATAAATTAAACTGGAGTTCATATTTATCAGGTAGTCAGAACTACAGCAACAGCACGACTGACTCTTGATTTGTAGCAGACATTAAATTATCCATAATGATGAAAGCAAACTATTTATAAAGCCACAAGATACACAGAGTATAAAATATTTTAGAAAGATGATAGAATATCTCTGTTTTTATACTCTTAGCTTTTGGATACCTTCCTACAAATATGATTTCTAGTTTCTCTAGTACAACGAAAATGTGACATTTCTGTAGAAGCAGCATTCCAATTAAAATATAGACTCTTATTTTGAGTTAATTCTCAAAATTCAGGATGATGTTTATGCAATTGGAAATCAGTTTTGCTGATGGTATTATTTCTGGACTTGGAAGTACTTCTCGAAAAAGCAAACATCAGCTTTGGAGTGATGTCTGTTGGAGTGGGTCCAGAGGATCAGAGGGCTGGAGCGCCTCTCCTATGAAGAGAGGCTGAGGGCACTGGGCTTGTTTAGCTTGGAGAGGAGAAGGCTACAGGGGTAGCTCCCTGCAATCTTCCAGAACTTCAAGGAAACTTATAAGCAGAAGGGGGAGTGACATTTAGAACAGTCTGGTAGTAATAGGACAAAGAGGAATGGCTTTAAACTAAAAGAGGGGAGATTTAGGTTAGACATTAGGAAGAAATTTTTTACTCATAGAGTGGTGAGGCACTGGCACAGGCTGCCCAGAAAAGCTGTGGATGCTCATCCCTGGAGATATTCAAGGCTGGGTTGGATGGAGTGCCGGGCAGCCTGAGCTGGTGGGTGACAGCCCTGGCCACAGCAGTGGCGTTGGAGCTCGAGGATCTTTAAGGTGTCTTCCTATACAAGCCATTCTATGATTCTAAGTCAAAAACTTGCTACTGTACCAATCGTTGCCCGAATGGCAAATGGAGGGAGAGAATAGGTCAGGGAAGCTTTCTAAACTTGTCTTCAGGGACTAAATGTAAGGACATTCCTGTTTCTTGAGAAAGACTGAAGGAGATGGCTGCTGCTGTGGGGAAAGCAGTAGAAGAGAGACCAGATCTACAGAGGAAATCTGGGGCATATAAACCTAGACTTTTCCAGGCAAGTGTTTACTCAGTGTGTTTTCATTCCCTTCTCCAAGTTGCCAGTAATATGGCATTTGGAGTTCCAGCTTAGTCACTGGTTTGATCTCACCTCACAGTCTTTTCCCATTGCTTACAGAGCATGAGAGGTCCCATGAATCATCCTCCCCTTCACCTTTCTCTTTCCTGCTCCCAGTACCAAAAGTGGGAGAGAAACAACAAATACTATGAAATGAGATCCTGAAATTGGCTTTAATCTCAAACAGAATTTATGTACTGGATTAATATAAGTAATTTCAATCCTTGGTATACAAAAGAAGTTTGTATAGCAGGTGTTTTCTCAGGACAGCAGGTAGATGTTCTTGCTTTACTTGTCATGCACAAGCAATCTACTTATAAATGTTTATCTCTGAAAATCACCCGTACTCTTTCTGAAGACACTTAGAACAGGTTTAAAATATTCATGTGAGTGACTGAAAGCCATCTTTTGAGCATGCTAATGTGATTTCATACATTAAATTGTCTTTTAATAGCAGTAAAATTGTGTTTTCTGTCATCCAGGGTTTATACATTTGCTTTAATAATTATAAGAGCAGGCCATTTTCTAGATAATTGCAAACATTGGCAATTCATATTTAAGTTTATGCATAAGGATATTATAGGCACTATAAATTTTATACTTTATGAAAGATGCAGCATTAGACTGATACATATCTTTTATTCACAGCCATTGATTGATGTACCAGATACTAATAAATTTTGTCTGAAGAGTCTCACTGCAAGCTGATTCTCATCTATTTGCATATGACTTCATTTTCTGAGCAGTGTAAGAGCGCAACTATTTCTTGGCGACATTAAACTGAGCTGAATCAGACATGGAGAGGTGAATTCTGGAAGGTACAGAGCAGAGGTATGTAAGTACTTGTATAGTTGAAGTATACCTGTGCACAATGAAACTGATTTTGTAGATAATAAAAAACCTGCTAAAGCATAAGGTCTTCCATGCATAATTTTGGGATTCTAAGATTTAAAAATACTTTTAATATTAATCTCTGAATGCTGACTGTTTTTCCAGGTGTGAAAAAGTATTATAGTATGGTTTATGAAGGACGTATATATGACAGCTATATCTGTCATGTTCCAAAATATTAATTAATACACATACCCTAAAAAGCTTGTAAAAAAGGTCTATTAATTTGTTTTATGGTAATAATACAATGCAGAGGTTTTTATCTAGATTATTAAAGATAATGAAGAGGATTGAAACTAACAGATTTTCTGAAAATAAAATGTCATGCTAGTTTACTAGTAGCTCAAGATGCAATCTGCCTTTAATAAATATAAGAAACGTGTGGTCAAATTGTCATTTGACCAATATCCATCAGAGTCAATCCATCTCCTTGTAGAAAAGAAGAAGACTTTAAAATGATGTCTCTTGAGCACTACTAATGAACAGGCTCAAAAATCGTGGATATGAAGTTCACTCCTAAAACTCCAAAGTACGGACTTTACATAAAAGGGTGCTCATCTATCTATGAGTGAAATGTATGCATACCCTAACTTCCAAAAATGGATCAAAGGTGAATATCCTGCCACACATTTCTTATGGTCACTGCTACAAACCTGAGTAAGTATATATATGCAGCTGTTTCAGGCTGTAAGTTTGCTCCTGTAGTAGTCTCCCATCTCCCTACATTATTACTGTGAGTTTTCAAGGCTGCTTGTTAACTGCTATGTGCTTCAAGTTATATTGACAGACATCTTAAAGAAAATCATCATTTTAATTTGCTTTTCTATCTTTTTCATCGTGATCCTTATATGAAAGATTCTTAAAATTCAAATAATTCAGTTGTCAAAATTGACTGCCTAGAAACAAGGCCTCTGTGAATGTTATAAAATGTTTTCAGCCTGTGACTGGGCAGGGTCAGGCAACAGCTGAATTTCATTTTGTTTAAGGATCAATTCACCTTTGTCCTTGTTATGACCACCAAGAACATAGTGAATTTTCTTTCAGTACCATTATGTAAAGAAACTATTTTATATTATCTGAAATAACAATTCATGCTCCTCATCCTATTGAAATTTTATTTGCAGCATTATTTGATTTTGTTCAGGACAGACAGCTGCTGAATCAGTAGCTCATCTTTGTTGCTAGTTTGGTGACAAAAAGCCACCATACTGTTCCTTTGCCTTTCTGGGCTCCACACTGACTGATATGTTCATGACTTTCTGGTTCTGAATTAGACAGTAATGTTTGATAGCAAAAGCCATTCTCTCTGCCTTGTCCTTCCTAAAAATATTCTGGCCGCTGATTTTAAAAGTGTTTTTCTTTCTTGCATTTCAACCATGCGTCCCTTCTCACCGACTTTCACCACACTAAATTTGACTACTCTGTAAATTCTCTAGAATTCTCTATGTGGAGAATTTCTAGTTTTTCATGCTTATAGTCTAGATTTTTAGCACCAATGAATAAGCAATTAATTTTCTTGTTTTCTTCTATCTCTATACAAAAAATGTATACCGCCTGGAGTCCCCTCATTCCTTCATTTTCAGTAGGTGTTGTCATAAAGAAACACAAGTCTATAAGAGGGAAATCGCTGACAACTAGCACTTATGAAGTGTAAATTATGGCAGACCATGTGGTTATTCTAATGAAAAAAGACAAACCTATGTGAAGAAATCTTGCTTTTTTTTCCAGGCTAACCTCCTCCTTGTAGACTGAAGAGCAGCAAAGAACCCAGTGGTTGTCTATTTAGCAGATTCATGAGACAAGTTAATATAGCTCACATTGCCTATACTAACAGTTACCCTGAGTATCAATGCAACACATTTAGCGATGCTGTGACCACTACAAACACATTACACAGAACCCTTCATGAAATAAAATCTTGCCCAAGCTTCAGAAACAATTAAACCTGTTCTTTTTCTAGTTGGAGAACTGTTATAAACAGAATTTCACACACTTTGTTTAGATTCTACCCCTTGCTAAACTTGTTACCTTGCAATGGAAAACAGTCATGACCATAGTAAAAGAATGTGCAAGGAAGAAGCGCCGCCTTTAGTGCCAGCTAAGGAAGAAATTGAAGATGCAAGGAAAAATCAGGAAAGTGGAGGAACTCAGATAGTCAAAAAACAAACAAACAAACAAACAAACAACAACAACAAAAAACCAAAAACCAAAACAAAAAAAAAAAAACCCAAACCCAAAGAGGTGGTGTTATTTTTCAGACAAGAAACTCCTCCTTTAACATACTGTTTATAAGTAGGATGTTACTTTATTACAGAATTACAGGCTTGAAAGGTTAGCAGGAAAACACTGTCTCTAATTTACATTTAGGTCAGAGAAAGGTGAAGATAGCTGTTGAAGATCACACAGTGTCTGTGATAAAAGAAGGAGTCTTGCTTTTCTTTGATAAACTATACCTAGCTGTTAAGAATGTTGAATCCCTGGAATTTAGTCGTCTGATGGAAAGGTATATCAGAAATGCTTACTTTAAACTATATAACACAGATCAAATGTCACATATTGAAGAGTTGCAGTGAAGTGCCCTGAAATGAGATGCAGACTAGAATTGTTAATAGGCATTATTCAGCAAGTGTATTTATGAGAGTCATAAATAACTCACAAACAGAGAGGAGGGAATGAAATTAACCAAATCAGCAATTCATTATGAATTATTTGCTCACTCTTAAAGGAGAATAATGAGGAGCAAGGTCTCTTCCTGTCTCAACAGTAAGGTGAAGTGTGGTCAATGGATACAGACAGCCTGAAAGGTAGGAGCAGTAACAAGAGCAAACCCTGGTCAGAGAGTGATTCCAGCTTGGCCTTCTTGCATGGGATGTAAAGGAATACTCATAAAAGTAGGGGAGGAGGGAATGAAGAAGAAAAAGATCAAAACAAGCAAACAGACAAAGAAAAGTCAGATGCAGACTAAAAAACCTGTAATTATATCTGAAGATTAAGGAGATTTCTATTGAGGTTTTTTTTTCCTAATATTTAATTCTTTGTTCTTTCATTACAAAAGATCGAAAAAGGAATGTTCAGTCTGAATAGGGCCTAAATACCAGAAAACCACTAACCTGGGGACAAATTCCTTCAAAAAGAAGATAATGATTAATGAATGTTTTCTAGTTGACTTACTTATGAATGTGATCGTAAGCTTTTTCTAATATCCAACCTATATCCACTATCTCTGTCTAATAGCTCTCAGTCCATCAGTACAAATCACCAGCCTTTTCCACCTTTTCCTGCAGATTTAAGTTTGTGTATTTAGTCAGTCGCTTTGAATGTTATTATTATATCCTCTACTTGTCCCTCTCACTCTAAACTCATGATCCTGAGCCAAGCAAGCAAGCAATGCAGCCATCTCTGGCCTGTGCTATGCTGATTTGTCAAAAAAAAATATATATATATATATATATATTGGAAGTCGATGGAATTCACATCTTTAGACAAGTATAATCCTCAATATATATTTTTTTTTCTTATTTTTCTCCTTACATTAAAGAATTAAAATGCTAGAAATATTTTCTTCCATTATAGCCAACTTCTAAGGGTGACTGCAGTCTTGATCTTAAGTCAGCAGGAGGTGAATGTTTCACTCCTTTCCTGCTAATTTCATTGAATTTTGACCCTTTCCAGGTAAAATATTAAAATATGTACCGTATTTTTAATTACTTGGTCCAGCTTTTAGTCATAGATTATTTCTGTATTTCTTTTTTTTTTCCCCAGTAGATTAAAGAGTCCTTTGTTCCCTGCTGGTTTTCCTTATGCATGTGGTTACAAACCATTATCAAATCGCCTTTCAATCTTTCTTTTTATAAGCTTAACAAAATGAGTGCTTTAAATTTCTCACTGTAAGTCATTAAGTCTCCAGCCATTAAATCATTTTTATGGCTCTTTTTAGCAGTCTCACCAACATCCTTTAAAAATATGGAGACCAGAACAGTATAGAACATTGCAATAACAATCACAAAGAGGTAAACTCACCTCCCTCTACTCCTGTGTTTATATATCTATGGATGGCATTAACCCTTTTCCCACAGCACAACATAAAGATTTTGTAGAGTCATATATCTACTCTGACCCCTAAATTCCTTTCAGAGTCACTGCCACCCAGGAAAAACCACCCCATTCTCCAGACTTGTATTCTTTATTTCTCAGTTTGTTATCTGGTGCTCAGTGACACAGAATGAAACATTTGGGTTGAGGGTTGCCCATTTGCCAAGTGAAATAGCTCTGGCAATCTTTTTTTTCCCATGCCATCAATTCCTATATTTTTTGCAAGTTTATTAATGATTTTCTATTTATCTCTGTGTAGTTGATAGAAATGTTTTGTAAGTTTGCTATTAAAATTTTCTCAAACAATACAGGCAGTGAGAGGTTGGCAACAGAAGGTAGGAATGCACTTTGTTTCATGTATGGAGTATCATATATGGAATGTCTTACAAATGTCTTCAAGCATGCACACCAAATATATATCTGATTTCCACACAGCTGAGTGAAGAAAGAATATCACTGGTAGAAAAGAGGTTTTGCTCACAGTCATGTTCACATGTATTCACATTTTTTCTCTTGCTATTTATATTCCTTGCCTAATTTCTTTAACACCAGACATAGACTATCTAGAATTTTTACCTCTTTTACTACATATTTTCTCTTTTCTCATATAATAGTAGTAGTAGTAAAAGAGTTTACTGTTGCACACTAGGGTTTTTGTGCACCTGGATGTCTTTCCTAAGGGGATAACACTAATTGACTCAGAACTTATAGTCAGTAGGAGTTGCATATTGGACACTACTTTAGAAAACTTTCTAACTAAACACTTACAGTAGTTCCATCCACCTTTGAAAGAGCAGTATTATTTTTCTTTCAGTTGCCTTTAAGAAGAATTCAGGAGCGTTTTCTAGTGCTCACTTTCTGATATTTTTCTTTTGTTTGTGTGTATGCCATTGATTCATTTGATCAACAGCAAAACAGACAGGTTTAAATACAAGGCTATCTTGAGGAAGGCAGATGCTGAAGCATTGCCTGTGCCAGCGTTAGCAGATAAACAGAATGAGTGTAAAGGCTATAAGACAAAAGAAACATCTGAGTTGCAACAAGGTCTGCTGGGAGATTTATGGACAAAATGAGAAAAATTCCTGGGCAGGATGAATTACTTAAGGCCAGGAAAGAGGTAGATTGACTTCTGAGAGGAAGTCCTGAGGGAAGAAAGGCAGAATTGTCTAAATGATGGGACAGATGCCCCGATGGGATTAAAGTGCCAGGATCAGAAACAAAGAGGCTAAGATTGGAGCTGGTTCTTATGCTTTTCCCTCCAGTCTAGACTTCATTAAAATAGCAGGAACTGATTCAGTGTGTGGAAGTAACGTAACCTTGAGGTCACACAAGAAGTTTGTTTCAGTAAGTCCTATGAAGTCTCCAGCTCTGTTTCCTCATTCAGTTTCTTTCCTGTTCTTCCTTTCCATACACGCTGTAGCCTCCTGTCCTATACTTCTCCTCTGAGACCTTTACCATGTCTCATTGTCATCATCACTCAGACTTCTCCCACCATCCTTAGGATCACAGGCCCACACTCTTCCTCCCATTATAGCTTAAGCACTACTGTTCTTTCCACATAAGGCTGCCATTTCTCTGCCTTCCTCAGCTTTACTCTGAATATTTCTTCTGATATGACTGCTAGACTTTATCTTTTCTGTATTTGAATTTGGCAAGTTTCTTATTATATTCTTCTTGACTCTATCATAGGATGTCACTGAGAGTACTGAAGCAACAGACTCAGTTTTCAGTGGTGGACTAGGCATGGCCTGAAACATCTTAGATAGAAACCACAGGGAATGTCACTCTCAGTCCTGTCTGGAATCTTGCCAGTGCAGATGGTAGCCTTTGGGAAAATATAGCCAGTAAAAAACATAACAAATCACAACTGAATGTGTGCAAGCAGTGATTTCCCAAAGGTGTAACAAGCTGGAGTAGATTTTTACAGAGATAGCTAAAGGCAGACCGTAGGCAGAAGCCAGCCATGGCCTCTAACTTCAGATTCCAGTTCCAAATCATGATAATGCTAGGGTTTTTCAAAGTAAAAAAGTCTTTTTTTTTTTTTTTTTTTCCCAATGTGGTTTTATAAAGTCATTGCTTTGCTTTGCTAGGAATCTATAAATTAACAGAATGGGTTGGAATGGATGTTAACACACTTGTCTGTTGAGAAAAGAAACAGTAGGAGACAAATCAGTGATATTTTCAGAAACCTCACTGAATGATGACAAATCACAGATCCATGACATCCTGCCTAATTCAGTGATGCAGTATTGTTCCAGTATTAACTGAGAGGGTGTCAACAGTTTATAGGCTGTTTCAACCCGGTGGGTATCTATCTCATTTGGGCTGGCAGGTCTTGTTGAGATTGAAAACTGTCAAGTTTGAATTGAAGGGAGTCTCTCTCAGATTGGAGGGCATCTCTATTGGATTGGAAGATTTACCATTCAGACTGGAAGGTGTCACGTTGAGACTGGAGACTGTCGAGTTTGGATTGCAGGGAAAGAGAGAGGTTTTCCAGTCTGAGGGAGACTCCCTTCGATCCAAACTCGACAGTCTTCAATCTCAACAAGACATCTCCCAGTCCAAACAAGACACCCACCGGGCCGAACCAGTCAGTACCATGTCAAAGGGTCAGTAAATCAAACAAGTTCCTGCATTAACTAGGCTTCTCTTAGAGCTCTTCTTCTAAAGTATGACACGTGATTTCAACTTCCAACTATTTATCTGCATCATGTTCAATTAAAACAGACTTCTTTTCAGTTCTTCTGGTTTTATCGTGATTCTATACATATTTAATTGCATTTCTAATCTTTTAAATCTTATCTTCTGTAAATACAATTTATATTGATTTAGAATTCCATTTTTGATTTTTAATAGTACTGTGTGAAACATTTACACATACAGTTTAGTATGTATTACTGTAAAGGTGAGCTATCAAGTCTGATCTTCTTTTGTTGAATACACACATTTCATTTTCTTCTCTTAAATTATACTATCTATAGCTCTGTTTTGTATTAAAATTGGTATTAAAAATTGTTGGGGATATAATTATTTCTGAAATGATATAGTTTGTTTCCCATTCAATCTATTACTGTAGAGTACTTGCTGATAGATTCATTTTAAAGCATCTAGATGAGTTGATGCATCTATTTTGATTTTTCTTCTGAATGTTTATGAAGTGATAGCTGAACTAAATATATGGTAAGTGATAAAACAAAAAATCTCTAAGAAATCCCCAAGATCTTTATGTCAGACTAGACATGGAAGAAGAAGTAAATACAGAATACATATATTGATTTCAAAGGATGTATTCTGATCTGACAGACTTAGATGTGAAAACAGCAATTAGCTTATTGATTTCTACTAACTATTTGTATTTGCCTTTGTAATCATTGCACTATGTTTGCAGTCTGAAATAAAGTTTCTCAAGGTTGAGTATACACTGTTTTATGAATCATTTGAAGACAGGAAGTTCCCCAAGTACTACACATACGTTTAAGAAATGGTGACAGGGAAATTGGAAAAATCAGGTGCATTTTCTAACTTGAAGTCTGCTTAGATAAGCAGGCAACAATAAGTTGCATGTGAAAGAGATGATAGATTACTGTTTTGTATTTTTAAGAGTAGATTATGGCCATGGATCTGGAGAAAGAGATTTCTGCGGTAAAGAATGTTCCCCAAATCATCATATTGAAAAGAACTGTTTGTAAGCTGACACATCTACTGTGATTTTAACCAAAGGAAAATCTAAACTGAGTTTAACTTTAACCATGGCAAAATGTACAGGTCTTCCCTTAACAAGTAGTGGAACTGATATGTTTTCTTTAAGTAAATATTAATTCTACACACAGATGAATATAGGCAGACTACCTAGATGTCTTTTTTCAAACATTCTGTGTTAAAGTTGTTCTTAGATACAAATTCTTCTGAGAAAAGTAATGTATTGTTTTAAAGAAAAAAATATGTTCCGTGCCATTTCCAGCCTTACCAGTGGTGTCTGTCAATCAGTGCTCATTCATTAGGGAAGAGGACTAAAGGATCTGTGCCTTCTAACAAGGGTGGATACTGAACAAATCTGTGGTTAGAAAGACTCAGAATAAGGTGGAATTGCTTGTTGAACTATGAACTGACTCCCTGTGAAGGCTTCAGATAGCAGCCATAAGAAATATAGTCTTGATATTGACTTTAACCATCAAGTTCTCAAAACCTACACAGCCCTGTATCTCATTAACATATCTCCATAGTTTATCCTACATGTACCTGATAGATACCCTCCCCAAAACTTTAAATTGCCCATTTCTTAACTATCTTCCACTGTGTACTTACATTGTCATATGTTGGATTAGAAAAAAAAAATCACAAAAATCCCCACAATTTTTCAAGTAATTTTCTCAGCTTCCTTATTCTTATAAGGTAATTCTTCAGATTTTACATTTGCCTTTCATAGTAAGTAAAATTAGGGAAATAAAGTTGCCTCTAAATGATAAAAAAAAAAGATTATTAGTTCAAATCCAGATTTGTATTCATATTATTCATTCTTTGGCACATCTAAATGTTCAATTACTATTTTTCAATTATAAATTTGGCTGGAATTTCAGTGTACATGCAACGTAGCCCTCTCCTTTTACTTTCATGAGCACAAATCCAAAGGCAATTTCTATTACCAGACACATCCCTTGAAAATCAAATTTTAGAAAAGAAAAAAAAAGAAAGGACTCTAAAAAATAAATAACAATGTCTGTATCTTCTAATGAAACTTCTGTACATAAGACTTTCAGAGGATTATACCAATAAACCAGGAGCTTGCAGTGAAATATTCTGAAGTTCGTTTCTCCTGAGATTTACTTGTATCATCTTCGGATAGAGAAATCCAGTTTCTGAGCTTCTAAAGGACACTTGATTTTTTCTCTACTGTTGCAGTTTTTAAAAACTGAAACTAAGAAAGGTTTTTATTCAACACTTTTCATAGTTTTTCCTGCTATGTTTTAAGGGAAGGCGTTGGAACAAGACAATGCCTTTGACATATACCATTTTCCTTATTTTCCTGAGACTTTTTTTTTTTAACATATTGAGGGCCAAGAGTTTCACCATCACCATGGCAACTTAGGATCTCCCATAGACAAAATAAACTCACAGATTTTCTGTCAAGTTTGAGTCTCTGGCAACTCTGCATCTGGGGTGTTGAGAAGTTGCCAGATTGCAAGAAATAATTATAGTAAAATTTTGCTAAAATGCAACCAAGCGAACCAGAGCTAATTAAAGTAGAAATAAGAAAGTGATCACAATAATAAGCCCTAAAATCATTTATACAGTCATGGACTTCAAATACGGAAATAAGGATAACCATGTGAAGGTGATGAAATAATACATATAACTCCCTGCTAAACTCCCATTTTTCTGCATGTCAGTTCTGCTCACAGGCCTCAATCTATCTGTTCTTCAGTAGACCTTACACAGAATTAAAGACCAAAGAGCCTACTGGTAACCGCTTTTTTTTTTTTTTTTTTAAATTAACTTTTTTTTTTTTTTTTTTTTTTAACAGATTGAGGAGAAAAATAGCATTTCCTTTCTTTGCAAATTCTTGTGAAAAATCCTGACCCAATTTAAGAGCTTGGTTCATCTCCATTTTCTCCTGTCCTCTACCAGATAATTGAAATAAATAGTTTCTGTTCTTGGCCAGTTTGTTCTGCTTTCTTCTTTTTAACATTTTGAGAGCTTAACAGTCTTGCAAGTTCAGCTCAGTAACATATCAGAACTCTATTCACATCCTAGTCAAGTTGCTTAGTGAATTAAGGTAGCACACATAGATGTCCATAAGTGGGCAGGACTCTGCAACCTTAAGGGAGAGATGGAAAAGGACCTTTATCTTTTGGTGGCAGCAAACCACAAGATCAGATCAACTATGCATGCTTGATCCCAAAACACAGTAGCAACCATCACAGACAGCAATTATGCTTTTCAGCTAAATGTTGTTTGGTCTTTTTGACATGGACTAAGGACTACACAGAAGTGCACCAGGAACATCTTGGACCTAGCAAACAAATAAACTATCCCATTTTAGACTTTGGATGTCCCTATATTTTGTTCTTAAATTTAATGGGATCAATTAAGATTTTTAAATCCTTAACAACGTCACTAGAAGTGATCCTGCTCATACTTTAGTGAGAACAGAATTCCAGTAAGATCAGGTAATAGCAAAATGCAAGTTGCAAGATGCAGTGCTAGTGTGTGAGACAATTGTTTCTTCACATCTCTACCTCTTAACACATGAGGGTAGCTCAAACATTATTACATGAAGATCATCTTCTTCAAAAAAGTGAAAGGTTTCAGTGTATAGTAACAGCATAAGATATAATAAAAAACGAATGCTATATATACCACCAGACTGAGTGATGAAATCACAGTATTCCATGAAACAGCCTTTAGCAAGCAACTAGAGTAGGGATTAAAAAAAAAGAAAAAAAGAAAAGAAAGAAACAAAACAAACAACAATAACAAAAAAGAGAAATGTTTAGACTTGACTGAAAAGAATGTATCAAAATCAATCTTTTTTATTAGTTTATCTGTCTTTGCAAGCAACATTTAATAGTGAAGTGAATGGTGACAGAAGCACAGTCTGCAAGGAAGAATCAGAAAAGAATGAGAGATTTAAAGATGCATTTATCTACAGATAAAGATTTGTTTGCAGCAGCAGGAGTTTGTCCTGAGCAAAGCTTCCATAACACGACCATGAAGTACAGTAGAGCCTTAAATGAGCTACAAGAGAAGAATTAATATAGCTTTCATCATTATACTAGTGGGTGGGAAATAGCTACATATGTTTAAATGTTAGCATTACATAGATGAGTCATTGTATGAGATCTTGAAGTTACATTTATTGTAAAGGATGGATTCCTATATTTCAGGAGTCTTAAGGAACCTTTCTGGGATCCTGGCTGGATTGTTACTGGAAGTCACACAAGTTCTTTTTTAAGCCATTGGTTACCATACACATTCTACAGCCTCCCAGACACTGTATAAAAAGACAATATGTATAAGACTTCCTCTCTGCTTTTTCTTCATTGCTTAGAGAATTAGATTAATAGAAAATATGTCTTATTTGTATCAACAAACAATATTTCTGAACACAGAGATGGATTTTACACTTGACTTTTGCAAAATACCTTTTTCTGAATAGTCAGTGAGGCACTACAGTAAGTTTCTGCCATCTGGATTGTGAATGTTGGAATTGATGTTTATTTAATTGCAGAGAGAGTAATGTTTTGGTATTTTTCTTTAAGAAACAAGCATTGACACAGAAATGCAACAGGCCTGTAACTTGATAAGAGTTCTCCTATAGCAATTTTTTTATTTATTATCATGGGACTCTTCGAGCTTTCCCAGATCTACCTTGTACCACAGAATTGCCTGATGTTCTTCATCAGCTTTTAAAGAGAACTGTTGTAAATGAGAGTTTACAGTGGCAGCTCTGGTTTATTGTATGCAATACCATCACATCATAATTTCACAGCTGCACTAAGTCATGCTAATGGGCAGTATCCGGTTGCTAATGTTGAAAACTTATTTCTACACAGAAGCTGACCATAGCAACTTGCTCACTAGCAAAGACTCACTTATTTCTTTCATTTTTTACAGAGGTCTCACATCATGAAATTTGAAGATCATGCAGTAATAATAGTACAATAATAATACAGTAACCAGCAGGTTGTTGTATAAGTCCAAAATGATCAATCTTACATCTGGTCGTGGGGAAGTCCTTCCTCCTGACAATGGTAGTGCAGTCCTTGCCCCTCTTCCTACAAGGCTGCTCCAGCCTTCACAGATTCACAGAAACCCACACAATTCCCTGTCCAGGCAAACAGCCATCCTCTTGACTGCCTACAGGTTTTCAAACAGCTGTAAAAGATGATCTGCCTCCTCTCACAGAGACAGTAACCTGCTCATCATGTTCATCTGCTATGCTGAAACTTGCCAGCAGAAGTCTGCAATTCTCAGCTATACTCTGTCTCCGGAATCTATCTCTGTGTGCTGGGGAGCTCCTGTAGCTACTTCTTGTCTCAGGGGAGGCAGTGGGAGAACTGAAGCATCCTACTGACTGCTTTTGATGGATGGATGTCCTTTCTTAACCTTCACTAACGGGTAGGTGGGTAACCGCCACAGTTTCAAACTTTCAGTACATCTGAAAAGCAAATGCAGCCATGGTTTCCACCAGATACCAAGTGGCAAGCTGAATGGGCTAAAGATACGAACCTGGAAGTGAATCCTCATGAAATGCAAGTAACAAAGAAAATTACAATAGACCTGCACAAACTTCAAATATTATAAAATCACGTCCAAGGTTTCAAATTTGTGATAATCCTAATTGTAGCTGTTTGCTTTTTGTTTTTTGTTTTTGTTTTTTTTCCCCCCAAGCTGTTCCTTTCTGAACGTGAGGAAACAATGAGCTTTTGTTCATTTCCAATTCTGAGGATAGACTGAATCCACATACTTTCCAGAGTATCCTTCATGGTATGCTGTAGATAATTCTGAGAGGTGCTTCCTTCTTATACAGGAGCCTTGCAATCCTTCATGGTTTTATGTCAAATATAGAACACTTTATATGGGGCAGGCAGGAAAAGAAAATGAGCATTATGTTTCTTCTTGAAAGAAATTTCTAAAGAACTTCTTATTCCTTCTTATAGAGTACAGGTCTTTATACAAGAGGTCAAGGAACTGAGTGATGAAATATGATGTACAGATCTTGTCTCAAGCAGTGACCATGATTTTTATTGGATAAAATAATTATTTGGAACAAGAAATCTAAATCTTCTCTGTTTCTGTGAGAATGTTTAAGCCCTGGTAATGGATGGGTATTAAATGTAATCCCTGGTCTCTGTGGCAAGTTCCTGGTGTATGCTGCTTTAGCATGCTGCATTTTGCAGTTTCTATTGTAAGATTGAAAGGTATTTGCCTTAAAATTAGCTTTGAAATGCTCAGCTTTAAGTTGATGGAGACTTCTTGTAAAACAACCTCTAGTGTTAACAGTCTGTGTAAGACCAGATCCATGCACAAGCAAGCCTCAAAGCACCTCAGTGAGAGTGTAGGAAGGAGGCACAAGAGTAATTTTAAAAGGCATTTGCTACTTTAGTTAAACAAAATACCCAAGTATAAAAAATGCTACATGAAGCAGACAAATGATAACACCTTACTGCTATATGGTAAAATGGAAGCGAAAATATATGATCAAAGAGAAATTTTCATTTACCTGTAAATGTAGTGTTAAAAGAGCAAAAAGCAGTTCTTGGGCTATGGCCTCCATAGCTGGACTATGATGACAAAATGCAGCTGACAAAATGTAAGACTTTAAGATAAGAAATAATAAAGGTTACACAGAAATAGGACCATGAAACACAACAGAATATTCTCAAGGTTGAATTAATACATAGTTCACCTTTCAGCTCTGTAAAAAAGACACTGTTAAAATAAATTGTATTAATTTAGTGTGAGTGTAAAATGGTCTGATTGACAGATGTGAGAAATTTTATTCAAGAAACAGTGCTAGAGAGGCAAATTTCTCTACATTGTCATCACCAATTTTCTTTGCCTAGAAAGAGCTATCATAGGGGTAATTACTGTGTCAAATGCACTTGCTTTTCTTTCTTCTTTTTGTCATGTGTCTTCTGCCTCTCTAAGCCTTAGATTGATACTTTTGAACTCATTTATTTAGTCCAGCAAACAGATATCACATAATACTGGTCATAATACTTTGAGCCATGTGACAGATGCTGGACTAAACATTCAGCTCACTGCCATTCCAATGTGTTTGTTATTTTGCAAATGTATTTTTGTGTGCACTAGCAAGAAGTATGGCACCACAGAGGGCACAGAAGCTGGTGCTGAACAGCCATGTCCATGCCCCTGCCATGCACAGACCAGTTCAACTCTTGGTCTTCAGACCATCTCTACTCTGATGCTGCATTTGGAATCAGCCCAGGATGGAGGTGTGATAGAGACCTCCCTTCTGGTTGAAGCAGATCTACAAGGAATCTGGTTTGTGCACTCTGAGAAAATGGTTGTTCTCAAAGGCTCTGCTGCCATGAAGAGCCCATACCAGAGCAAAAGAGATAAGTGGGAAGGAAGGAGGAAGGAGCAGCAGAGAGAAACTACTACTTGCTGACTGTGGCCCCCTGGCCCCCTGCACCACACAGGTGGCAAAGAGGAGGCTGGAGTCAGGGTGTGAAGTTGTTATTGGGGAAGGACAAGGGAAAACGCTGCTTTCATGTTTGCCTTTTTGTTTCCCACTACCCAAATCAGTAAGTACATATTTATTTTAAATGTCAATAAATTAATTTAATCTTCCCCAGACAGAGCCTATTTTGGCTTCAGTGGTAATTAATAAGCAATCTTGACACAGAAGTATTCTCATTACTACTACTTCTCTTTTCTTCCCATGTCCTATTGAAGGGAAGGAGTAAGCAAGCCATCAGAAGTATTTTTCGTTTCACAAAAATTCGAAGAATTCCAGTTGCAAGAAGACTAAACTTAGTTTGGGAAATTTTGAATTTGAATAGAATATAAGCATTAAAAAAAAAAAAAAAAAAAAAAGGGACTCAAAGGATGAAAGAAAAGATAATTCAATAATATCAAGCCAAATTAAGTTGCTGATAATGTTTCAATAAGTTCTGGATGAGCTCTTTGGGGAAATTCTGAAGCAAGTGAGATCTCTATGCTGTTTATAGAATAAAAGAATATTTGAATTGAAGTTTTGAACCTAAAGTCAAAACAAACTAGGAATAATGTGACAGTGAAAAAATGATTTTAATTCAAAGCAGAAAACAGTATGCATCCCTGACCATTTTGGATACAGAAAAATTAATTGATTTTGTCACAAGTTGGTTCATTGCACGTCTTTTGAAGTCTGAGACACTCATCTTAATAATCATGCTTAGTATAATTGGACTAAATGGAGAAATACTTTTGAAATATCAGAATCACAACTAAGATAATTGACCAGAAAGGAAGGAACAGCTTTGTTACTCCTTCATGAAGCCATGAAATATTCTATCTTCATGAGACTATCCCAGATTGTTTTAAAATTAAAATTATAAAAAATATTTCCAGGAACATACAGGAAATTAGGTGGAATTCCACTGAATTCCTGAATTGTCACTGCAGATAGACAATTTTACATTAGACTTTGAAAAAGTAAGGATCTTGCCCCAGTGAAACATTAAATGATCTCAATTACATTAAAGCTAAACAGTCTTAAGGAAGCTTTTTATGATGGTGTAACTGCATCAGTGGACCAGGGAACAGCCACTGATGTCGTCTATCCTTTGACATGGTCCCCCATAACATCCTTCTCTCCAAACTGGAAAGATATGGATTTGATGAGTGGACGGTTTAAAGGACAAGGATCATACGGTTATACAACAATTTAACGGTTACAAGATCATACCCAGAGAGTGGTGGTCAGTGGCTCAAGGTCCAACATAGATCAGTGACAACTGGTGCCCCTCAGGGGTCAGTACTGGAAGAAGTGATGTTAACATCTTAATCAATGACATCAACAGTGGAATCAAGTGCACTGTCACCATGTTTGTGGTTGATGCCAACCTGTGTAGTGTGATTAACATGTCTGAGGGATGGGATGACATACAGAGAGACATAGACAGGCTTGAGCAGCGGGCCCAAGTGAACTTCATAAGGTACAACACATCCAAGTGGAAGGTGTTGTGCCTGGGTCATGGCAACCCCTGCTATCAATACAAGATGGGCGATGTAAGGATGGAGCACAGACGTGCTGAAAAGGATTTGGACATACTGGTGGATGGCAGGATGGACATGAGCCAGCAGTATGCACTTGCAGCCCAGCCCAAAACTGACCATATCCTGGGCTGCATTAAAAAAAATTGTTTTTAGCAGATCAAGGTAGGTGATCCTGCCACTATACTTTGTGCTGGTGAGACCTCATCTGGAGCATTGCATCCAAATGTGGAGTCCTCAGCACAGGAGAGATATGAACCTGTTAGAATTTGTCCAGAGGACAGCCACAAAAATAATCCAAGGGATAGAATACTTCTCTGACAAGGACAGGCTGAGAAAGCTGGGGCTGTTCAGGAGTAGAGAAGGCTCCTGGGGACCTTATAGTGGCCTATCTAAAGATAGGGCTGTAAGAAAGAAGTGGACAGATCTTTAGTGGGGGGTAGGACAAGGAGAAACAGCTTCAAACTAAAAGAGGGGAGATTTAGAATGGACATAAGGAAGAACATTTTTACCACTAGACACTGGCACATGGTGCCCAGAGAGATGGTGGATGTCCATCCCTGGAAACATGAAAGGTCATCCTGGATGAGGCTCTGAGCAACCTGATCTAGCTGTAAATATCTGTTCATTGCAGGGGAGTTGGACTAGAAGGTCTTTTAGGGTCCCTTTCAACTTAAATACTCTGTGATTCTATGATCCTGTGCTGGATCTTAGTAGCTTCTTATGAACTACCACAGTCTACCTATATTTCCTGAAAACAAAAAACAAACAAAAACAAACAAACAAACAAAACAACAACAACAATAACAAAAGCCACAGATTTTGCAAATTCTTTATACCAGAGATTTATCTTGTAATTTTTTTTTTACACAGAGGATTGGAAATGCAGAATGAAGACTCATTATGAAATACAAAAGTCAGAGTAGCTAAATATTTTAAAAATATATATATATATTTGTTTTCTTGTTTGTTTTTGTTTCCAGGGACAGGTTTTCATCAGCACGATATCCAGAAAAATCTCATTTCTTCTGTTTATTCTGTGAGTGGTCCTTAGACTGCTTGTATCTCTCTCCATATGCTATGTTTCTGATATACATCCACAGCTTCAGTGAGATTTTATCCAACTCTCAGGCTAACTAAGAAAACAAAGAGAATTGAAACTGAATTCAGTGCAGTTCAAAAGCACATGAAAGTGGCTGGACAGAGAAACAGAGATATGTGGTTACTCCCTGGGGAAAGAGAGAAATCTAGAATTTGGCAACACTTTTTCAGTATGTCCCCAGGGTACACATGGGAAAGCCATTACTTGACTCATTGATTTCAATGACTGTTTTATCTGTGTGGGGAATACAAATAACAACAAGCATCAATTTTTTTAAAAAAACAAAACAAAAAAAGAAAAAAAAGAAAAAAAATCACCTAGATGTCAATGAAATCAGGACAGTTTGTGAACAAAGTGACCAAGATAAACATATTGATCATAACTTGAGTATTTGGATCTTTTCTATCTGTAATGGTTATGGGGATTAATTCTGAAAGCTTTATTCAGTGCTTTGCTAAAGCAATTAATGCCATTAATTACCTGTCTGGAAAGTAAGAAAAACAAATAACTCTATAAAGTGCTGATACCTTCTGCCAGTTTGCACAGCTTGTAAGCTTCAAGTGTTCAAATGTAGACAGAAACAAGGAGATAGGTAGAGAATCAGTTTTGTGGAGAGGTTTACACTTGGCACTGACATTTCTTAGAACTTTACCTTCCACCTATCTACCTTCTCCACTCTCTTTTTAAATATTTCTATAATTGTTGAACACTTTTAATTTACTAAATAAATAAATAAATAAATAAATTTTAAATCTTCTTTTATCCCAACAGTGTATTTGGCCATTCAATCTGTTTAATCCTTCTACATAAGTATCCAGTGATATCATTCACTTTCTTGAACTTTGTACAGATTCAGAAAGCTTCTTACAGACTAGGAAAAAACATAGTTACGAATAAAAGGGGCTAAATCTTAAAATCGAGTATCTAAATGGAATTTTTCTAAGCTACTGGCCTTTCCAGTGTTATTAACCTGAGTTCAGGAAGCAAAATATTTAAGACTGGAAATACTGAATAAATGAGATGAATGCTTGAAATATTCTCAGTTGTTGAAAATTTTCAAAGCATAATCCACAGAGTAATTCAGCAAATTCCCAATGTCCCTAATGACAGTGATGACATTTTAATCTTTGGCAAAATTCAGGAAGTACTCAGGAAAACTCTTGCTGTGATATTTGACTGTTTGTCAGCTATTAATCTAACATTTCATAATGCCAACTTTCAACTGAATGAAGTAATGCTATATCTTTTCTTCAGAAAATACTATACAGCCAATCCTAAAAAAATAACAACAAATAAAACCTCAAACAAGGTTAACATTTATATTACAAAATCTAATATATACAGTCTTACATTCGGTGGAAAATGTACCATAACTCATCTGACGAGCTTAGGTAGAAACTCCTTATTGTAAACCAGGAAAATCACCAGGGTGTGATTTTCTTTTAAATCTGTTTCCTCACTGACCTTACCCCGAGGCTGAACCTGCTAGAGACTTCCATTCATGATCACTATAATTTTTCCAGACTTTTTCTCACTGACTGCAGGATATAAATTACTCTCTGTCTCCTGCTTCACTATAAGTAAAATATCATGTGTGAAAAGCAATGGTTAATGATGAACAGATGTCTCAGCATCTCAGGATCACAGGATTTCAGACTATGACATCTTTCTTAAGACAGTCTACTACATCTAATATCTTCTCCCTCATTAATCTTGAGCAAGTCAGTTGTTGCAAAAATATACACGCATTTTTAGTTTCATCTGTGCATCTTAGGCTATCTAGTGTTTGAGTTTTTAAAACTTCCTAAACCCTCATGGAAACGAGAGGAAAAAGTAGTTTTGCAGTATGTTTTAAAATCAAGCAGCAATGCTTGAAGTTGGTGGTAGACCATCTTACATATAAAAATGAATTGTTGAAGAGTAACACAGAAGCAGAGCCAGGAAGTAAACATGGAACCTTTTGCACAGATGCTCAAACAATCCAGCTATGTACTTTTGTACTGTTCTGTCAGGTTCTTGTAGAAAATAAAAAGAAGGAAACAGGGTGTTTGAGTATAGATTAGATTTTTTCTCCTCAAGATCAGTGTTCCTCAAGGGTCGTGCAGATGAATAGACATGAAACTACAAAAGTGTTGGCTTTATCAGGAGAACATGGGGTTTCTGAGCTGAAAGAATCAGGCAAACACAAGAATTAATGTTTTTCTATAGCTTGTTTGAAGTGGTTCTCTTTGAAAGTAATTCCCAGGGAAAGAAAACGGTTCATACACACAGAGAAAATATAGCTGTGCTGCCAAAGAAGTGTCAAAAACTATTTTTTAAGTAAAAGGTGTATTTCTGCTGCACATACACCAATACTATCACTTCTTCCTCCACCAATTTAAAAATTGAAGTTTCAAATAGAAAGTTATTCAGTCTAGAATCTGAGTAGTCAAAGTTCTTTCTACATATAAGGATAACTAACTGGAGTAAAATGTACATCTGTATATTGGCTGTTTATGATGGATAGCATGTGCAACCCGAATGAACGCAGTACTTCCTTGGCTTTTTTTTCTTCCTCTTTGCCTCCTTCATTTTAAATAAACAAAATACTTCTGAATGTATAGGTGAACTTAGAAGTTTGCTACAAAATAAAAAATCAATGAAAACTTTAAGCCTGCAACTTTGATTTTGATTCTAAGTAATATGTGGCATTGTTACATATTCCATTTTATTAGGAAAGAGTAATAAACTATGAACTGAAAATAGTGTGCAATTTCTGTGTACCAGAGCACCACTAGTATTGTCTGCTTGTTTCATTTCGATTTTCACATATGAACTGTTTCTGTAGCCCTTAATAAATGTAATTATATCCAGTTCAGATATTTCTAATCATGGAGCCATATTTTTTTCAGATCAATTCCTGCTTAATGATTATACTCAATGATATTCCATAATTGTTCTGGTGTTTTTATTTTGATGTAGAATTCTAATTTGATTCTTCTCCATATATGTGTTGTCGATATTATTTATAGTTAAATTAAAATTCTTAATAGTAGAAAGCCAGTGAGCATAGCAAAGCTTGCTGCCATGGCCTGCTAGAATGATGGTCTATTATGCAGGTTTATCATGCCATGGAAAAATGCCATCATTTGGAAGCTCTTTATTAGAGAATTAATAACGTAAAATCAAATCATAATCAAACACCTTTTATAGTGTCATGTGTAACAGAAATGGGCTATTATTTATATATTATTAATTAAAAAGTAGCTCTCACACAAAAGCTAATAATTTAAGTGGACTTCGTAGTAAATAAAAGATTTTCCAGGAAGAATGAAATTTCATGCAAAGCTACTCAGATTTGTCTATTTTCTTCGAATACTGAATCTCAATGGAAAGACCTTATCTGTTTCTCTCCAACCAGTGAAATCTATAATAATTTTATTTAAAAAAAAGAAGAAAAAGAAGAAAATAGCAAGACAAGAGTATCATCCCATGCAAATAAATCATCAAATTTTCAGTTCCAGCAAGAGTAAGAAAACAATGTTAGCATCCTTTCAAATGTCTGCAACACAGAAAGTATTTTACTAGAAGACACTAAATGACATTTATATTGAATGCATTATCGTGTGAACATCATTTTGAATATCATTATAAATAATATTCAAAATCATGGGTAAGGGTACTCACTCCCCCTATATGAAAGGAATACCAGTTGGAAGGATTTATATTTTCAGAAAAACCTCGATGTTTATTCTGCTGGAAGAAGTAATCTATATTTTAAGAAAATCCATAAAGTGTGTAGTTCATTTAAGTATGAAAAGTACCAAAATCTATGATAAAACATGTAAAGAAGGAGTCAGGGTACAGTCACTTCTCCAATATCTAGTGTTGTACTGCTTTTGATTCCACAGATTTTATATATGCATGATGTTCAACAAATACTAACAGAAAGGGTGTGTCTTGCATTTTGTCAAAGGCTTGTGGCTAAGCCAGTGACAAGCTGTTCAATCAGAACTTGTATCTAGGCCAATAGTTGTCTGCTCAATAACAATCTAATCAAGAACCTGTAAATTAACACTGTCATTGATTAAGAAAATTAAATTCACTAGATGTCCTATCTCTCAGACTTTCATTCAAACATCGTGATTGTGTTAAAAAAAAAAATCATATCATTAATGGATAGAGAGAAACATAACATGATCACATTCATTCCAAAGAACATGATGGAGACAAGAAGAATTTATTTGGGTTAAAGCTTCAAAGTAGTTTCTGAAAGAAATGTAGTCTGATTGGGTCTAAATTTAGAACTGTGGCTGTGACCTTCAGGTATGAATTTCTAAGATTTTAATGGAAATTTCTTTTAAGAATAGAATACGTTGCGTATGTTTCAAGGGTCACAAATGAGGAAAAAATTGGTAGCTGTCAATCAAAAAGAGAAGTCAACAAACCCAATAGAATGTCAACAATAAATAAAAATGATCAGAAAATACAGGGTTATAAAACTTGTGTATCCCTCCACTTTGAGGTGATCATGGAACTGAATATAGCCCAGGATAATAGGCTTCTGTCCTCCAAGCAAGTTACTTTCAGGTTAAATAAAATTTCCATATGATTCTAGTGCAATTTTTGTTCCACTACATTTATGATGTTTTCTGGATGAGATAAAGTTAAAACAGTGCTCTGTGCAGAAGGAATAAAGAACTGGTAACCATCGCTCACCACGACTTTTACTGCATCAGTACTTTTTCTTAAGCAGGAAGACCTAATGCCATGGTTACTCATATTCAGTTTATATGCCCGCTTAAAGTCAAGAGAAAATACTTTGTATTCTCATATTAGTTAGTACCACCCACTTGAAATCTGTCTTGATACAGGCCTTATTATAATATCCGATGAACAACAAATCTCAATGTTATGGGCATTTGATCAATTGAAATTACATATTTTTTTTAAGAGCCTTTACTAACCAGTTAAGAGAAAAACACAGCGACAAATAGTTGTACAGTACTTGCCAGTTTCCTCCCATAGAATACACAAGATCTTTAAGCATACATAGCAGATTCATAGGAACTCAATACCGAACCATTACTTTGAAAATGCATATGTAGATAATCAGCTACCACATGTGCAAATCAAATTGTTTGAATCATAGAACTTTAGAAGAAAACCTTTACTTCTTATATCTCACAGATGCCTTCTCTGTCAAACACTCTTAAAGTAGATGCTGGTATAGGGCTACACGAACTGCCTCCCTGAAGTCAAACAAAAGGCTGCTGAGGAGTTCATCCAGTGTGAAGACTTCCCAAACCCCAACACAGTAAAAAAGAAAAGCTTTTGTTTGAAAGTTTGAAATATATGTCAGGTGAAAGCTTGTTTCTGTAGAATTTCTACTGACTGCAATAGCTGTAGTCTAGTGCTTGTTTTTCCTTTTGGAGGGAAGAAATTTCAAACTAATCTCTTAATACAGAAGCCATCTAGAAATTGCTTCATATCAGTTATGTTCCCATTGTCTGTTAAGTGCAAACAAATACTCAGATATGCTATTCTCCTGTGATTTCCGTTGTGTTCTTTGAAATTACATGCCAGGACTGTGAGTGACAGATACACCCTCTGGTAATTTGTCATTGATAGATTATTCTTTAATTAAAGTTTCAAGATAGATTTCCTCTTACTCAGGAAAGGCTGGCTTTACAGTTTTTATCTGGGGGTAATAAGGTAAGTGTCGATCTGTAAGTGAATGTCTCTTATCAGAAAGATAAAGGTATATACTCATTGATAATACAGTAAAATATACATAATACCTTTATCTAATTTATAGACATAAAGAGACATGTTAATCCAAATATTTAAGGATCATTCTAGACAAAAAATACTGACACAAATCAATATACATTATAGTAGACTTGTGCTGATAGATGTATGTTCAACACATTAACATCTGATCCCATGACTTGTAATGTTAATAACAAATCAATCAAGTGCCACAAAAGTGAATAGAATGACTGCTATGGCCAAATGTAAAAATAGAATTAAGAAGCACAAAACTGATTAACACTGCATAACCTTCAGACCACTTGAACTCCAAGAACTGTACTTTTTATTCAGAGAGAAACTGAAGAAAAAAATATTTCTAGAATACAACAGGGACGTGAAATGAGGTGGTATAGCATAGCATGCCCCAATGCAGAAAAATAATATGAGACAAAGAAGTCTGGAAAACAAACAAGAAAAGGTGGCATGGTTCTATAGTTGCCAGTTTTCTTGATGGAAATGTCGTACTGTAAACTTCTTCAGGGCTCTAAGTACAAGCCATACAGTCTATGGGTGCCTCTCATTTTGCATAGCAAGACCTATTTTAAAGGTCTTTGGAAAAAACAATCCCATAATTTTGATAGGATCAATGGACATCATTTGTATGCTCCAGTGACTTCTGATTTTTCATGGAATATTGAGTCACCCATGCCCTTTACTGAATCTAACAAGTCCTTGTTCCAGCAGTGAGTGGGTTGGTCTAAAAAATAACCTATTGAGTGAGGTACATTGTTGTTGCTGACATCTCCCAAATTAAGTCTTAATACCAATATAAATGGCATATAGGAAAGAATGAAACTAGTTATATAATCTGAATACATCACACCAGTGATTTTATATACCTTTTTTTGTGTGTGTGTATTGTTTATATATATATACACCTAGTCTACAAGAGAGATTTTTCCAAAAAACCCACCAAACATCCCCCCCCCACACACAAAAAAAACAAACTAAAACAATAACAATTAGGAAAAAAAACAAACAATAATATAATGTGTTTGTTTGTTTGTTTGCTTTTTCCCAAATTGGGCTTTGTGAACTAAAAACCAAGAGCATGTTGACTCAAGTTCATTATTTGCCTAGTCAACAGTCAAGACTTCCTAACAAAGGAACATTTCCAAGTGAATTCATTTTATTTTCAATTCATTTCCGAGTAACAGCCTGCTTTCTTTCACTTTTTTTTTTTTCCCCTCTTGTATAATGCTAGATGAAGAGTTGGGAGTAAAAGAGTTGACAGATTTTCTCTTCACAGGCAGGTATGATTTAGGGGTATTATTTTTACTTTCAATACACTGTGAATCACACAGATTTGGAGTGCAAGGGTTGCACAAAATGTAATGAGTCAAGTCCTTAATAAATATTTACATCACTAGTGCAAAACTAAATAAACTATAGGTTCGGAGGACCGTAACCTTTCATAAAAAAATGTAAGCTAACCCCCACAGGACATGTCAGATTCTCATACATCATAAGAAATCCAACACAAACATTCAGGAGCACTAGTATGCTTTGCAGCATTTATTAAACTTGCTCCTCTACCCTTCTTCCTTATGATTCTTCTAATAATGTATTATGTGGCCAAAGATTATTGCATTTGTGTTGGCTTTTTTTAATGAAAAAGTCACAGAGTATATGCCATGGAGACATGAGAAAATTATGTAGTTATTAGGAGAGTATATGGAACCTATAATGCAACACAGCATAAATGCTGTGCAAGTTGCCTTCCTTCCTTTACTGATTTCTGTCAAAATCCTAATTCATACCTTGATTCTTTGCAGTTTTCTTTTGCAATTTTATACTGCATTTAAAAATGCTCAGTTTGTCAGTGGTATCCAAGGTTAATAAATAATTACAGCATGCTTTTTTTTTTTGCTATCAATAAGTGATTATAAACAACTTATTGATGTACACACTCCATAATAAATAACTGCTTATTAAAACATATATTCATCTTTCTTTGACCATTTAATTAAAGTATGGTTTATAAATGATCCCCAAGCAATGATCTAATCCCATTTATGAGGTAGTCAGCTCATGTTTATAATTTCCAGAATGCTGCAACCACGATCACTCTATTTTGCACATCAGAAATGTATTAAAACCATACCCTTTTGTATCTGTTGCCTGGTTTCCTCTGTTTATTCACACTTCTTTTTTTCACCATTCTTTTCTGAACATTCATTGTACTTCATTTCCGCCAAGGACGCTGCTTTAATTTATACTGGCCACCTCATCCAAAAGTCATTCCATTATGCTGAGAAAATATCTTTGCTGGAGACTGAAATCAATCAATTAATTAATTAATTAAAAATGTGGTTTAGATTATTGGATTGGTGCCAGCATTACGAAATAACCTGGTCTGGTAGTAGCCTGAAAACAGTGGGCTTCAAACATAAAAAATCTCTATTAACACAAATTTGTATTCATAGAACATACTTGATCTTGCTCGTGGTGTATTAAATCTTTTGCTTTAACTCATGAACAGCAGTGCCTAAGTTATCGTTTTCTTCATGAAATGTATAATAGTTCTCTTTTAAGCACACTACATTGTAATTACTGCTTTGCTACTGCAGTGTACTTCAGGGAATTGTAACTCACAGAACAAAGCTACCTTGCTTTCAGTTGCTGAACAGGCAATTACCTTGCCCCAAAATGGCATGTTCATGTGCCAGAAGCACCACGAAAAAAGAGAAAAAGGTCTGTACACCACATCCTGAGCTCTCTCCTGTTTCATAGATCCTCATGTTCCTTTGTCACTGAAATATCAGAATAATAAAGCAACATTCCACTCCTGCTTGTCACTTTACATGTCCTTTCCATCGAAGAAAATGTGAAGTAATCAGCTGTAGCAATCTGGGGATACTCAGCACATAGGCTGCCTCCTCCTTTTCACACTTTGTAAAGAAGGTACTTGGCACTGCCTGATTGAGGGGAATTTATCCTGAGCCCTGGCATTTGACCCTATCAGTTCCCACATTTTCACATGCATGGGAGATCTTCCTCCAGGAGCAGTGCCGTTTCTAGAGTTTCCTGCAAAGCATCACTTCACATTACATCCATTGCAGATTTGCCATACATGAATAAAACTGAAACTTAGAAACAGAAACAGAAACTTCTAGCAAAGGAAATAGTTAAATTTCTTGGGAATAACGCTATAAAAATAAAAATAGTATTGGAAAAAAAAAAAAAAAAAAAAAAAAAAAAAAACGCAACCCACAAACCATCAGTCACCTTTCTTTGCTGTCTCCTAAGATTTCTTAACAGAGTGCCTTGACAGGGAAAAAAAAGTCCTCCATGCCTGACTCCTACCTTTTAGGGTTGACCTCTAAAACTAACATAGAAAGCTGGCAGTATAGCACTCTTCACCCCAGCTATATTGCCTCAGGGACCATCTACATATTCTTTACCTTCTGCCTATGTTAAAATTTCTCTTATATTTCCTTTAGTCTCATCCTTTTTCTCCATATTTTCATGCAGTAGAGATGTGGATTTTAGATTTACACTAAATATTTCACTAATGTTCCTCCCTTGTTCACTGGGGCTAGTACCTAAGTCTAATAATCAGCCTCAGTGAGCAGAATTCTTCATCTTTGCTTTGGGTATTTCAAATTCCTCATATTTTAAATGACTCTCTTACTTGTCTTCAAGGTTTTCAAGATTCTTTCAACAGAAGGAGTATGATTATCCCCTACAAAAGTGGTGTGAGGATTGTCCTAACTTGTTTTCTTACACTGCAGACAAGGACTCTTCTAGCAGAAGAGGTATTAATACTTATGCTTTTCAGTTTGGTAGACTAACAGATTTGTCCTATGCATCCAAAATGATGTGATTACTCAAAAGAATCAAACAAGCAGTTTTTAAAATCAACTTCCTAAATTTACTTTACATGAGTTACTCTAGTGTATAGCTCAAGGGAAATTTGTGATTCTTCCTAAAAAAATAATTGTGTCACATTGACAGAAATGTACTGCTTATGGCTATTTCAGCATGTTGCCACAGATTTCCAGGAGGATCAGATGACAGCGGGCAATTGCAAGTACCATCAAGAAAGCAGCAACTCCTTTTAGACTCTCTACAAAGTGCTGATGTGTCCACAGATGCAGCGAACAAACAACTTGCTCTCTGAACAGCTGAAGCAAGCTGTGTCAACAAGACAGAATTTGAATTATTACATGGTGCTGTTACGTCTGTGGAAGAAGAGAAAAGGAGTACATGATTATGGCCTAGAGCTTGTGGTTAGGGAGGGAATAATTGTAGCTCTTCAGCACTATTTTTTGATGGAAAACATCTGCTTCCTTTCCCATCTTCATGAAACAAGCACTTGGGAAATGTCCCCTGATGGTAACTCTCTGAATTGGGTCATTTCTCTCCTTGGAATTCTTATGCTGTATTTAGTCTCCTAGGAAATCATTTAAAAATCAGACTGGAAAGAATATAGGTATACCAGAAAACCACTTCCACATCACCTTTGAAACATGGCACCATGACCACTAACCGCATGAAAAGAGATACCAGTGCTAACACCAGTATTTGTTCCTACAGGGGCAAGCATTCCTTTCATCTTCCTTGGGGGAGGAGTGGGGAAATCCAGACTCCTGCACTGGTTACATAGGAGCCCATCACAGCTCATGTTTTTACTTTGTCTTTGACTTCAACATGTCAAGCTCAGAGGTTAACTAAACCTACATAATAAGTGGGAGGTGGCCACTGAATGCTATTCATATATAAATGGAGATTTGTTTCCTACTGATAATGAATATCCCTTCTTTTTCCCAGGCATGTGCTTTCATTTCAGGCCTGAAATTCATCCATGTGTTTCAAGGTAAACCATAAAACATATCATTATGCAAAAATGGAAGGAATGTGATGCAAAAGAGTGATGGTTTTGCTTAGCCACCATGTTTTCAAACTTTGTTAGCAACACATTTAATCTACCATAAAAAAAGCGATCCAGGGAATGTGGAATAATGATTGAAAGAGAATAAGGCTATTACAGAAGAGGTAAATTTTCATTTCCAATCCAAATTTAGCCAAAAGGGTAACAGGATTGATTTCATGGTCTCACAGAGCAGCATTCATGAAGGAAAGAATGTGGATCTTCCATTTTAAAAAAAATCTTATATTTTTGAAAGCATGAATAAAAAACAATGGTCTCCCAGTCCGTGTTTTTAGTCTTTCAGATTTTGAAGGGAAATATATCTGTATACATAAATCACATGTGAATATAAACATATATATAGTATGTATTCTTACTGATAGGAATACTACCGAGCCTTACAGATAAGGATGTAAAAGGATAACAAGCTTTTCTTTTATGTTCCTTAATGATATACACACAGGAATTTTTTATTGTATTGTGTGAGTTTATGTGTAATAAATAGATAAGTGAGGTGAAGATGATAAGAATTTTATTTCAAGGTATCTTTATTTTTATGTGTGTAGAGTGTTTAGTGTTAAAATGCCTGTATATAATAGAGCATTTTTATTCACATCTTGTGTATGTCACACTGGTTACTATAACTGTGTTAAAGTCTCAAAGTAACTTGGTTAAAATCCTTTAAGGACTGTGGTAAAATAAAGAAGGAAAGCTAGTCTTAAAAGTTTCCCCACATAATGGTAGAAAATATGATAAGCTTCTCTTCACAGCTAGAGCATCCAGTCATTATGCTTCCAAATATGTATTACTCACATTTGTTTACAATATTTTGGGAGAAATCTGGCATATGACCAGAAAAACAGTTTAAAAAGCAATAAATGCCAGAGAAAAAATCCCTTCTATCATCAAGTGATAAAAGAAGGAGTTTGCTAAATATGTGGTGATGAATTAAAATATTACAACTAAGACAAAGTCTATACATAATCTTGGAAGAGATATTCTGGAGATTAAAAGATATTGTAGTACCTGTACCAGCTAACCATTCTGTAAATAAGAAAACAGCCTACTACAGTGAGTCATTTGCTTGTTCTTAACATAGACAATTGGATATTCCCTTATTATGCATTTATTTACCTAAAAATCACACAGATTTTTAAGTCTGATTTGTTTAATTTATCTTTAAATGATGGGTAATATTTATTAAAATGTCTATGGAAGGTACAAAAGAAAAATGGGAGTAGCAGATTCTATCTCCTATTCTGTTCCTTACTCTGTGAAATCAATTTAAAACCACGGATTTCTCTTCCCTGATGCTCAGAAAGGAACAGAAAATTCAAAAAGAAACATTAAATATAGACTCATATCTTTTGATTCAGTGGGAATATTGATCATGACTGTTCACTAAAGAATAAATTCAAAAATAATGTTTCATTGGCAAAAACCCAGACAAACTGTCCAAGTTAGTATTATGAAAATTTCAAATGTCTACTCAGTAATATTTTGTCTGAAAGGAACTTGATTTCTAAGAGAAAAAATGCCTAGATTCTTTGCACCCCAGCTTAAAAATCAGTTAGTGGTATGGGCAGTCAATACTCTAAGTGCCTCTCAAACTTGTTCTTACAGATGGCATTCCACATACTGCAGTCTCTTGTACCTCTCTAATATTTGGCTTAATCTATCACTCAAATTTTAAGCACTGATCAGAAAAAGCCTTTCAGAATCCATAAATAAGAATTTTCTCTGGCTGTATTGCCTATAGGACCTAATTCAACAAAACAAACTATACGTTCAAGATCAGACCCCATAAAAAATCTAGTTTTGTTACCCACATTCTTTTACCAAACAGAGAGAACAGGAGAGAACTCATTCATAATCCAGAGAATTTGTATAAAGTTTTACCCATCAAGCTATTTGATTATTTGGAAAAGGGTTTTCGAGTTGGACTGAAAAAATAGATTGGGTTTATGCTCCTCATAACACCGATCCTAACAAACATTGGGGCACTCTGAGGCACAAAATTGTCAGCACATTACTACTACATCTACTCTAGCCAGGGCATATAAAAGGTACTTTATTATAGATTTTGAGCAACCAACACCTCTTCCTTTTGGGTTGCCAGAGTTGATGAGTTACCAAGCAATCACCACTCATCTTTACTTATGTTCTTGGTCCTCACATATTATCACTCCTCTCAAATACTCCACTCTGCATGTTGTTTGGGAGCAATATTCTTTACCACAGTTGCCTTCACTGCACCAATAGCAACAGATGGTCTTATCTTTGGACCAACCAAGCTGAGGCAGTATAATTAGATGATATCAGAGCTTCCCTGTCTTGCTACAAGCATAGTGTTTTAGCCTACATTTTTGGCCTATCTGAAACCTAGAATTTGTACATTGTGTTTCAAAGACAGGAAAACAACAACAACAACAACAAAACCAGAAAAGTGTAGATCACATACTCCCAGCAGCTAGCCACAGAACCTCCTCTTAAAGGTGTTGGGCTATCTCAAACACTATGGCAGTCAGATTTTAGAATCACTGTTCTTCTGACCTAGGTTGGTTCAGGAGAATGCATGTGAGGCAGTTCCTCTTCTGAAATAGTTTCAGTGTGTGTGAAATAAATGAATATAAATGGAACACAATAAGCAATCAAAAAAGTATAGTGTAATGGTGAAGAAATTTCCAAATCTGATATTCCAATGTGTGTTAGAGTACACATGGCCCAGTAAACAAGACATACATTTAATGATAGCAAAACTTGTCTGCCTGTATTTCACGTATTCAGAATGAATTCTGAATTACTAGACTGATGGGGAAAGACACCTTGAAACTCCATGGAACCCCAGTTCTGCAGTGAAGCTCAAAAACTCATAAAACAATCAAGGACAGAACATAACCTTTGTATTTGCTCATATTTTTGAATGTCTGATGTCAATCACATTATTAGATGACTCCTTTGCAGTATGCACACTTCAGGATTGCATAAGCAACCTAGGAACAGAAGTCAAAATTGCGAATTCCCTTATGCTAGCAAGACTACTCAACACTGAAACCATATTTTTGAACATTTTGGTTCCCATCCTTTTTTTGTTGTTTCAGTTCTGTGTCACATACAAGGCAAATGAGAGAACTGTTCAATACAAAAATCACTGGATTGCTAACGTTATAAGATTGAAGAAACATGCGCACCTTCGTGCCTGATGTTACTGTGTCATATGATAAGAGGACTTTCTGCACTAAAAATCTACAAATTCATGAATACTATCCAATTATTTTCCTATGTAAAATGTTTCTATTGTTGTCACATAGGACAAAATGATAAAATCTGTTCAGAAATGAATGGAGGACAAGCATTCATAATCTATCAGGGTCCATTAAGATGAAGGCTACACTGAAAAAATATACTTCCCACCAAGATAGCACAAATGCCTGTGTAGAATGAGATCAAAACTCTGACAGCTTTTACATTGTCTTTTCTGACAATGCTGCCTTAACAGGCTTTGTCAAAACTTTGTTCCACAATAAGGGCAATAGGACAAGGAACTGGTACTTTGAATGCTAAGACATGAAAAAGCAATTTCAGTTCCCTGGAGATATTTCAGGAAGTCATTAAAGAACATTAGTCACTTGAGCACAATGGAGCCTTGAAGGATAATCCAAAAAACAGACAGGTTTGGAAAAATACCTTAGATTACACATTTCTTCAAGGTACCCATCAGAGCTGTACTTGAAAAGTCACAATGGAAAATTATGGCTTTGCCTTAAGAAATTATTTCCTTAAATTTTGATGAAAATAAAGCAGGTTGACAGAGAGAATGAAAATTCCAGCCTTATATATATAAACATATAAATGAAAAGATTATATGAAAATGTGAGTGTAAAAATCTATAGGTTCCAGCATGTAAATGCCAAAAAAAGGAGCCTTCTTTAAATAAGGAAGTGGCATTCAGATAGTAGTAAAACTTTTCATTTATGACTGTTTTTCTTTATTCTTAACAGATCATTAAGTTACCTATAATACATTTCTGAGTCCACCTTGGTCTAAGAAGCACACATGAAAATACAAAAACTGTAGAAGGCAATTGTCTTTTTCCTATTCTTTTTCTTATATAAACCAGAGCTGTGTGGCAGATACCCTTATTCCCTCTCTTTTCTAGCAGCATAATAGAAATTCTGACCACGAGGCCACCATATTTCTTCCATACTATATTTTACTACGTGAATGTGAAGGAATTGGCTAGAGGCATCAAGTTCAGTGCACTGCTATACTTTCAAAAGAAAGCATCACAAAATTGGGTATTAGAGTATGCTAAATATTAAACTAACAGCACCAAAAAACAATCATGCATTGCTAAAGGTCTTTTTTCTATGCCTCCCTTTTCAACTGTGTAGTGAAAGATTTTTCCATTAGGAAATAATCATTCTTGCAAACCTTACTGTTCAATATTCAAACTCAAGGGTTTTGATGGGAGTTATCAAGAGTCTTCAGGATATGTTCTAAATTTAAAAAATGATTAAAAAAAAAAAAAAAACAAGGAAAAACAACAAAACAAACAAAAATGCAAGCAAATTAACAACAACAACAAACAAACAAACAAAACAAAACAAAACCCAGAAAGTACATACATATACATATGCATATAAATGCTTGTGCACACTGAAGGTTGCAGACTGAAGGCTTCCAGTCATAGGAGTGAAGGTGTGATTATTATTTTATTAAACTCTTCACTTGTTATCAGTTATATGTACTTTCAGTGCTGCCTTCACATAGGAAGATTTTGTTTTGTTTGCTTCTTTAAATTGAAAGTCTATTTCTATTTTCCTTCTAGGAAATGATACATGGAGAGAATTAATTTTTGAGAAGAGGCAAATTATAGGAGAAGTAGTAAAAACATACAAAATAGTAAATGCTATGGAGTATACCTCATGCACTTCTTTTTACCTTTTCTCCTTATATATAGAGAAGATGCAGCTAAGTGAAATTGAAATTGTATTGAAATAATGAAGTTACTTACAATTAGAAGAAATGACTACACCTTTTCCTATGCAGCTTCTTCTTGCACATTTTCTTGCATCATTTTCTGAACCAACTGCTTTTGGACACTTTTCAATATAACAATATTATTTTACAATACTATTTTAGGTAGTGCTTATGATATAGTTAATGTAAAACACTATGATCATTGAACAAGTTTTGTGCAGCCACACTTAGTTATTATTGGAGTCTCAACACATTTTGTCAGCTTTTTGGAAGAACATAAAAAATAGCTAAATTACTATTACTATCTTTTTTTTTTTTATGTGGCCTGAAGATCAATGACAAGTAAAAAAGAAAAGATATAGAATATACTTGTGCTGAAGTTGTAACTTAACGTATTTCTAGCACCTACAGTCTTTGTATGACTAGGCAGATTCACACTTTTCTTTGTTCTTTATTACCAGTGTTATTCAGTCCTTTGTATGATCTATGTTTTACTGTCATATTTAATAAAGAAATCCTGCCTAAAACAACTCTCACAGGTGCAAGTTTAATGCTCTCAGCTTCAATTTCTTTCTCTGAAGGGCTGTGAACCCTCCTCTCTCACCTTCCAGGTGAGGGTTTGAATCACTATTCTACAGACTTATGTGAGAGCAGATGCTCTCATGCCCTCCTATTGTGATTCTTCCACTTTAATATTAAATTTAATTTTATCATTCAGTATTCAGCAGACCAGAAAGAGAGGGTGAGCAGACAGAAACATATAGCTTAGCTGTCATGGTACTTACCTGGAAAAAAACACCTTTCCATTACTCTCCTGCTACAATCTGTACTTAAAGTGCTTAAATTTTGACTGGCAAAGTATGGTGTGAATGAAAGTGAATTAAAAGTCTGCAAAAAGAAAGGAGAGATCTAAATAATTTAATCCATTACTAGTTGGAAGTGTGTGTTCTAATTGCTCATCCACAGAGGCTGCAAGAATAGGTGGATATTCCTTTTTTCTTTTATGCAGACATGGTCTAGAAGTATCATTGAAGGATGATTCTCAACAGGTGAGAGATTTCTTAGTCTCTCAGTTTCAGCAGGCTTTAAACTGAGCTAAGCACAGTTTCCTATTAGTTTTGTGTCTCAGGATCTTTGTCCATAGAAAGCTAAGATGCTCAGTGACATTCTGAAGTTAAGAATGCAGCTGAGCTGGGGGCACTGTAAACTCCTAACATTACAAGTAGGGAGGGTTAGTGATAGGTCTGAACACCTAGGACAAGCAAGGGCATGCTGACATATGCCCACAGTGTCATGCTTTTGTCACCCAGTTTCAGTCCGGGTTGCTCTGGAGCACCAGGCACAGAACTGCCCCAGACTTCCTGTCCCACTGCCCACACTGTGTATTGATGTTGGATGTGTAAAACACCACAGGTAGGCAGTTCACAGCTTGGTGTCAACTCAAGCAGACATCCAGAAGTCTGGAGAAGTTTTATAGATCTAATCCAAAACAAAAGCAGAGATGCTGATTATGATATTTAATTGTGAAAATGCAAGAATAAAAATAACTAATAAGTAAATGGAATAAAAAGTACCACCACTGCAATTCAGATCTAGCTAGAAACCTTAATATGAACTTAGATCACAAGAAACAACTGCATAAAATGGAAAAAGATAAAAAAGTCACTTATCTCTTCCAGTTGTTCTGTTGGGTTCCTCACAAAGTACCTTTTATTATGCCAGTAAACTTGTGTCTAAATTTCCAGCATCAACTATATACTAACGTTTTCCTTTATTTGAGTTCATCGATGTGGAAATGAATATTAAGTCAGCCATCAACCTCCCAAAACTTCTTCAGTAACCTCAGCCTGTGTGCTGTCTTAATCTGTGTACAGAACAAGTGATCAGCATAGCAACAAATTCTTTAAGTAACAGAGAAGCAGCACCATATATTTAATATGTCTAGACAATAACAATAGTGTTAGTTTCTGAATTACAGCACAACACACACATCCATATCCAGGTTAATCAGTAATAAAGCTGAACTATAAAAGTGGATCTTAGCTAATTCATAGGTTTTCAAGGTGTTTTAGGCTAGATGGATTCTAGCCAAGGTTCCAAGCTTATGAAACAATGATTCATGGTTAATAAGGGCAAATGCCCTAGAGATATGAATATTTGTTACTTCAATATGCTGACCTTTTCCTAAAGAGGCAGAAATTTAATTATTTATTTTAAAAAGCACAATTTAGAAAAAGTCAAGTCCTGATTTATACTGAGTTTCTGCATTTTTCAGAAAAAAAAAGAAGGAATATTTCTAATAACCAACAGTAAAATTAATACATGTCTATACATGCTTTTTGTGGGTGATGGGGAATGTTTCTTCTCTCGCTACACATTTCATATTTGCAAGGCTTTGTTTACAACTCATAACTGTTTTACTGAAATCTGCCTCACTGCTCTCTCTCAGTTCTGGTTGACATTATTCTCTTAACTGGCATGAAAATAACTGGACAGAAGGCATCAGTAACAAATTCCAAGTGTCAGAGCTAAGTGTGTAGCACTCATTTCCCAGTCTCAGATTTATCAGCAGACACCACCAGGTTGCTACTCTAGCGGGTCTTGCAGCACCTGTTGCTTTCACCTCGAGCTCAAATGTCATGTAATAAGTGGTGAATATCAGAGACCAAAAAACCAAAAGTTTGTGAAAGTTTGTTCAAACACACATTTCTCTTCTCTTATCTGTATGGGGAATTATCTACTTTGATTTTGTTTTTTGCACTGACTCTTTCTTGGCCTCCCACCACTTTTCAGCCTCTCACTGCTTTTTGGCCTTTAGAGATTCCTACAGTTGCCCAAATCTGGACACTCTGTAATCATGCAGATTCAGTAACTTATTGTCGTTGTTTAAGGCATCACTTAAAAATAAATAAAAAAATAAAAATAAAAATGCCTTCTTAATTATAAGTGGAAAAGAAGCTAAGTGCAGATTAACTAAGATGCAGTTGTCAAGTATGCTTCAGCAAGAATGATCTGAACTCTGATCTGCTGCACTCACATGGCATCACTTGAAAATATATCTCCTGCAAGATCATATTTTAATTTGCCCAGGTAGTATTTTTAGCAGTTTGATATCTTCCTTTCCCCCTTTCCCACCAATGAAATAAATCATATTGTGGTCATTAAGTAAACGCATTCATCCAATTCCATTTGCTATAATTCTGCTTGATACTGTGTAGCCTACGGCTATTGATCAAGCATAGCATTCCTATCCAAGAGGTGTATGTGAGCATGTGTTTAATTAGAAACTTAATTTCTGGCAATGACAGCATAGAAACTTTTAGACACAGGAATTCTTAGACATCTTTCCATCTCCTTAAAACATAGAATCTCCCTTGGACTGTAGCTAGTTTATTTCATTTCTACACAAATTATTTTCATAATTAAAAATAATAATGGAAAATGAAGTTTATATGAAAAGAAGTCATAGAATTCTTTCAGGCATTTTCTCCAGTAGATTATGAACCTCCCAGAAATAAACATAGAATTTTATTCTACCATTCCATATCTCTGCAATTTAAAATCACAAAGTCATGGACTCAAAGGTACTGGAAGACACCTCAGGGCAGTGTCCACTTAAGTTCAGTGTACCAGTCACCAAAAGTGGATACTCAACATCCACTCTGGGTGACATGCTACAGAATTCAACAGTAATAAAATATTTTCATCTGTTTAAATGGGACTTTCTGTGTTTCAGTGTGTGCAGATTGCATCTTATCCTGTCACTGGGCACTGCTGACAAGTATCTGTCTCTGTCCTTAATCCCCTCCAAAAGACTGTCAAAAGACTGGCTGAAGTCAAGGCAAACAATGTCCATTTCTGGCTTCAGGAAGGGGTGTGCTATTATCCATATGCATATGAGATTGAGGAATCCAGAGTACAGTTTCGGGTTGCTACCTGCTGATCAGATATAGTGCAGTTATAAACTGAATGACATTGCAAGCAGAAGTGTAAATGAAAAACAAAACAAAACAAACAAAAATGTGATAAAAGGTGCCATAACGGTTGCTTGAAGAATAGCATTGATTTGACATCAGGACATTAAAACCTTAAAAACTCACATTCAAGGAATAGGAATTATTTTATTTTATTTTATTTTTTCTTATTTCTTGATAATATATCAATGCCAAAGATCTATTGCAAAGCTAAAACTTAAAAACTTTCTACAAAAAGCAAAACAGGCTTCTACAGCTTACATCTGGATTATCAGAATAAAACTATATAATGAACCATATTGCTTGATCTCTTTCAAATGGGATCTTTATCCCATTCTCCTCTATTCCCTTTTAATCATGCAGACTTTACTCACTGACTTTATTTTCTATATATTTCATCCTAAAATACTATTTTTTTTTCCTAGTAGTTTTGTATAGAATATGATTGTGCTTGTTGCCAGAACAGAACATCCCACTCTACTCTTATAAGGCTTCAGCTGATATGCCTCTCCAAAGGTTAAAGGAAAATCTGTAATAGGTATGCTTTGATTTGAACATTACTGCAATATTTTTGCCAAGATGCTTGCACAATTATCCAGTTCAGTACATGCTTTTGTATTTTATTACTGATTATGAATGAGGCGGATAGTACTTAGTAACATCACTTTCTTGACCTTTCCAGTTGTTTTCAGTGTGAAGACCTTTCACTATCTCTTTATATTCACTAAAAGGTTTTTGCTTCTAAAACTATTCTTAATAAACTGATTATTAGGCTTATGTTACTATGTGGAAGGTTTTTCTTGCTCTGTAAATGAGTGAAGTTAAAGGTGTTTTTTGGGGGGTCGGTTGGGTTGTTTCTGGTGCTGGCAGGTTTATTGTTGTTTAGTTTTGTAATAATCTTTTTAGTTCATTTCCCTTACCTATTACTTTTAATGAACCTTGTAGGTCTCAGTTAACCCACTGAAATACATTACCAAGTACTCTTTCTAACATACAGTGTTGTAGTAGTACTTCATTTCTATTAACTATGAAGTGCAGTCCAAGAAGCTGGCAAAGTTTAAAGCATAGATAGTCTCAAGTATTTTCCTATTCCCAAACAATACATCTCTGACCACAGCAGTTAGAGAAAAGGAGGTAGAGTTTGTGTTCTTCTAAAGAATACCCTCTACTCAATAATTTACCCTATTTTGTAAATGATTAGAAATTGTACCAATTCATCTACCTTCTCATTCTTGGGGAGGCTACCCTTACCACTTGAATCATATTTTTGGTGTTTTTCATCTCCAGAAATCTAGCATCTCCATGCAAAGAAGTTCCTCACTTGGATAGACATTGTACAGTTCTCTTCTGTGAGCATTCAGTTATTAAACTTCAAAGAACCTGTCCTTCCTTTTGGTAGTTTGCATTGTTACATGGGATTATATATAAGGAAGACATTGACAAGTGCTACCGTAGCTAAGTGATTACTGGAAACAGAATTCTAGGTTTTTGGAAAGGAAAAGTTTAAATTTATCTTGTGTTTTCTATTTTCTTAGTCTTTTTGCTTGTTTTTCTCACCTCATCCTTAGGGGATGGCTCCTTCACAGAGATATTTTGTCCAGAATTCTTTCGCCAGGACATGCAGTGGTGACTCATTTTTTATTTTGTTCTTCAAATGCTCTTTTTTAGTTTTCAATTGCTCTGTAATTAATTGCAATTAACAACTTATCACTCATCCACATGGCTTTAAATAATTTATATTTCAAGATTTACTTTGTGCCCAATATTACTGCAAATTATTATTTCCTTTTCTCATATTTCTCTGCTCATAAACATTGCCAATCTTTTTTACTTGATGCATTCCTGGTTGTATTAAATTGGACCATTTACATATTAAAATGTGTGTGCTTGTATCCAAAATCCATCCTAACAATCATGGCACTTACCTTATCCATTTTAGTTAATAAAATCCAGTCTGAAGATTTTCCTTGCAGAATTTCCTGTGACACACACTGATGTAAAAATGAGCTCTGCATAAAACTCTAGTCCTCCTTATTAATGACTGAATAAATTATACAAATTAAAATTCCCCAGATATCACTACAGTTGCTAATCTAATGTTCTCAGCTATATCTGAGTGTGCTTCCCTACCCTGAACCACAGGTGGTAAACACATTTTCCTCCCCCCTCAATACTTCAATTTAAACTGACTCGGTCTTTCCACATTTCTGTTCATTTTTAATAATCCTCATCACAAACCGACAGGAGTTATTAACTCACCGTGCCATCTTCCTCTATCAAATACTTGGATGCAGAGAGTGCCTTTCAGATTCCTAATCTTACCACAGACAGCTCTACATAGCCAACTAAAAGTTGACCCATGTTTACCCAAAGTTTTGTGAATAGTCTCACTAGAAACAAAGTATTATAACTACTGCCAGTGGAAGGATAACTGATACTTTGTATAGACTTTATGTGCCATTGTGTTGCTATTTGTAGATCCTAGGAACCTTTATGATCTATCTACAGCCAGCAGTGTTAGGTACTTGAGAAAATGCTGTTCATCTATCTCACACAGCAGCTCAGCAGAGCATTATTAACTATGTGTTTCAATATGTACTTTTGTTCTCTGTCAAAAGCCATCTGTCTGTTTCACACCATTCAGCTGCAGAGTTTGAATAAATGTTTCAATGTTTCAGTGAGAATTTTGATGAAAAAGTAGTTTCCCTCTTCATTCTCTATAATGGAAAAAAAATCCTCCAAATCTTCTTATATGAACTAATTTAGCACCAGCATTTTTAATTATTGCAGTTTTAACAACGAACAGGATGATCATCTTTGTCTCTCTCCCAGAACATGATCAAACAGCCTTTCCAGAAACAAATGGACAAAGATTTTGGGCTTCAGATGAGGAGATTTTCTTTCTTCCAAGTCCTTGGATCTCCTTAGCAGATCCATTGCTATATGCATTATGAATATAAATCTGAATAAAAATATCACCCAGCTGCAGAATGGTTGGAGAGTGATTTCCCCTGGTTTTGGACTGTGCATCATCAAGATTTTTGCTCTGCCTCATAGCTGTATCACTACACAGCTTTTCCTCATATCCTTGGTAGGATGGACTGGGTGAATGTAGTTTATTACTCCGCACACTGTTACAGGGATACATAATGGTTATCAACGCTAGAGGTACTAATTTGAGCCAACAGGCAGCAGTTGTCAAGAATCTAGTAGAAATCAAATTATCTTGGAGTACCTCTGTCTTTCCATCTCATGTAGTTAAAACTGATCGATGGGTTCAAATGTTAATAAAAACACATCAAGAGAGCAGACACAGGGATACCTAAGAACACAACCTTCTTTTTTTAGAGGACCCTTCCAAAGAGTAGGAAAATGAATTGTCCTTGTCCAGCTTACACCTAATTTTGTGCCTGAGAGGAAACACCCTGCCTATGAAGTCAAATTTTCACACTCTTTATCTGAATTCAGTAAAACAAAAAACACAAGAGAAAAGCACAGCTTGAAGAAATGTAATCAGTAAGTCTTATTCCCTTGTACTAACATGTTAGAAAGATACCTCCTGTGAAACAGCTCTACCCGAGATGGTCAGCTACCATGGCCCTTGACTGACAGTGTATTTTCCCACATATATGTACTGTCATTGTTCCATTGCGTGAAAAGAATATTGTTTGAACTTGCTTGAGTTCAGTATCAGTATTAGTAAATTATATCACAAAATATATTTGATACATCACTTCTGTCAGTAAGTTGGGGCAGGGGTGTGGTGTAGAGACGTGTAGAACTTTTTTCCTATGTATGTTTTAGGGACATTTTGTTCTTGCTCTTCACTGTCTCACTTTTCCTGACTCCAGTCAGAATCTAGCAAATGAGGGCTGACTTGTTTAGCACTCCCCAAATGTGCTGAAATGAGTTTAGACTCAGCCCACACAAAAAGCTATTTCTATTTACTTCAGTCCAAATCTGCTTCACAAGAGATGATCATGGATCAAAGAGCAGCCAGAAGTCAGAAGTTATTTTATTTCCAAATCTTACTTGTAGAAGAAGACCCAAAAATCTGCCAATTAGTAGGCTTTAAATGAAATACATGTGAGCATAATGCAAGTGGACTTTACATGAAATGCATACACAGAATCACAGAATTATAGAATCATAAAATAGATTAATCCAAATAGCAGGATATATTGATCATAAAAGTGTGACAATTTTTGACAGTAAGGTGATTATCCAGCTGTTAAATGGCTTACTGTGCAGAATATATTTTGATTCAACCAAGTCCACATAACTATGCTTATTTTTACATTATACTTTTAAAAATAGTGCTAAATAATTGATGTAAAGTGCACTTAAAAATGTTTATGGAATATTTAAATATATATTAAATTTATTTTAGTTCCAGTAAATATTCTTAAAGAGCAGTTCTCTGCAGGTTTGTTGTTGTTTTTTTTTTTCCACACCAGGTCCCATACCGATATATGATGCCACTAATAGGCCATCTTTAGCCCAGTTTCTCCACCAGATGCATATACTTTTAATGATTCTGTTGTTGTTAGAATGGGTGAAATTTTACTGGTTGCTTTGTTGAAAGTGGCAGGCAATTGATAAAATGCTCTGTGGATCTGTCCTTCCATTCATCAATTTCTTGCAAGTGTACAGCTTTGTTTTTAAACACTATAATTCCCTGTCAGATGAGATGTATATAGGTTTAGGGTGCCTAGTCAATAAGCCATAAATTTTGTAGCAGAATCTTTCTATTACTTTAAAGTTGGGGTACCTCTGCTCTTTTCAGCTCAACATATTGCTTCATTTTTTTTTCACATTCATTTAGATGCTCATGATCATAATTAGAAAAAAATCTCAAGCAAAAGGCAGGATATTTTTTTCTCTGCAATGAAATGAGTACTCTTCTTTCCATTCCAAAACCTACTAAGTAGGCCCTACTTAATGTCAAATGTTGTGTGCCCTGCTTGCTTGCTTTCTCTCTATCTCTTATTCTTTCAGAATAAAAATCATTCTTCCCCATGACTGTGAGAGGGGAATGCATTTTTAAGGAAAGGAAAAAGGAGTGGGAAAGGAGTAATGCAGAAAGAGTAGAGACCAGATGGAATTTTCTGGTGACTGAAAAAAAGGAAATATTATTCCCATTTTTAAGAAAGGGAGAAAGGATGACCTAGAGAACTACAGGCCAGTGAGCCTCACCTCCGTTTCTGGGAATATCACAGAGCAGATCCTCCTGGTTCTATTGATGGAGTGACAGCATTGATGGACAGGAAAGGGGAGATGGATGTCATCTACCTGGACTTCTGCAAAGTCTCTGACATGGTCCCTCACTAGAACCTTCTCTCTAAATTGGAGAGGTATGGATTTGAAAGATGGAATGTTCAATAGATTAAGAACTGGTTGGCTGGTCACACCCGAAGAGCTGTGATCAGAGATTCTATCCCTGGGTGAAGGCCAATCACAAGTGATGTTCTCCAAGGGTCAGTCTTGGGACTGGTGCTCTTCAGCATCTTTATCAACGACATAGACAGTAGTATTGAGTGTACCCTTGAGTGCAAGCTGAGTGGTGCAGTTGATACTTGGAGGGAATGGAAGCCTGGTCTAGTGGTTTGTGACCATGCCCATAGCAGGGGGGTTGAAACTAGATGATCTTTGTGGTCCTTTTCAACCCAGGCCATTCTGTGATTCTGTGATGATTCTATGATTCTTGGATCCTAGGACTTGCCTAGTTTGAGAACAGCTGTTTTATAAGCAACCTTAAAATTTTTCTAAAAAAGGCACAAGATCAGCATCAAGTACTATGATCTTCTTGGAGTAGCCCTATACATATATTGATTCTTACAAACACCTCACAATATAAGGAAGTGGTTAGCTGAAAGTTGTTGTGGATTATTCTTTTGGAACAGCAAAAGTGCACACATACATTTAAATTTCAGTTTCCTACCTTGACAGATATTTTTATATATTTGATTTCCTCTTCTGTCTTCAAGCTCGATTCTCTCTCAAACATTCAATTTCAGCATAAGATTATTGTATTAATGGGTTGGATCTCTCTCTATACTGCCCAATACAGCCATGAAAAAATTAGGACAAAAGCAGTATAGTTATATTAGTGCAGAGTTCTGCAATGGTGAATATTTTTGCGCTAAGTATTTTAGGGACTAATGTGAAGACATCAATAAATGGAAAACGTATCACTTATGTCACTGGTTTATTACAGTTGTTAATAATTGTTGCATCAGAACTGTTATTTCTCTAGTGAATTCATGCAGCTTTACTTCACACATAGTGGCTCTGTTTTTTCTCTATTATATTGCAGAGCAGTTAGTAACTAGACATTTTTCCATTGGGAGAGATCATCGATATAATCAAAGTGATCTCTCAACCTGCTTTTCCACAACTTAAACAAGTCATATTTATATGTCTCTACTAAAATATGCCTTTTTTTACTCAGTACTTAGGTTTCTTTTCTATGCTTTCTCTTTGTCTCCATCATCTTTTCAGTATCTTGTTCATATTGTATCAAAACTGTGGACAGATGCAGTCAAGCTAATATTTTCCATCTACAGAAGTAAAAGTCAGCCCTTACTCCTGCCTGTTCTCCTCCTTGTGAAGCTCACATCACCTTAGCCACTTCTTGCTGCTGCATGGCTATGGAAACTCATGCTCAGCTGCATTACAAATGTTATCCCTTCTGAACTGCTAAGAAGTAGTTTTGAAATAAGGAGTTTATACTCCAAGCCAATAATTTACTACTAACAAACACCTCTCAAAAACTTTTAGTTGAAATAAAAATCTCTTTTGTTTGATCTAATCCATTGATTTATCTTATATAAATATCCTACATCACTAAAATACAAATAAAATTAATGGACATTTAGCCATTTAAAGTGACTCTGTACAGTGTGACTTATAGGTCCAGGTACTTTTCAATAATGTCATTGTAAAATGTTTTGAGGTTAATGTTTAATTATATTGGACAAAACTTTAATGGAATTTTTGTCTCGGAGCTGGAATTTGTACAGGTCCAGATTCAGGAAATATGTCTTCTGGTACTTAAATTAAGAGTGTCTTTGTTCTGCTCATGAATAAATAGGCTCTTCTGAAATTCAACAAATCTAAGATCTCAGCTTCTACTTTACATCACCTGTGTTAAAATCTCTATCATTGAAAGCATCCACCCCACTGCAATATTTTTGATATCCATGTGTAGGGGTAAAGGCAGATCCATGCCTATCTCAGAATGGGGCGACTTCTCTCTTGAGTGAAAGGTCCATGTCTACACTGGATAGCATTATTATTCCATATAGAGTTTAATTCAAAGCACAGGCTATGTTGCTGCTGTTTCTATACTAAGATTTCAAGACCACATAATGCTTTGCTTATGTTGCAGCCCAAGGATACAAAGGCATAGCAAAGACTGTAGGAATTGCGTTGGAGATGTGCAAAGAGTTGAGGGAGTAAAATCTGCTGCAGCTGCATCCATATGGTACAGGGGTGGTTATAGGACCATTTCCCAGAGCTCTATCATGTCTTCTTCTCAAAAGGAATTAGCTGATATGCTGTGAAAGACAGCTCAGGAGTCAGCTGCCTTATTTTATGCATAATGAGACCAGGATCCAGGACTGAATTGAAGTCTGAGGTACCTGATGGTATAGATTTAAAGAATTAATCTGCTAAGCATCCCTGGGAATATGCTAGGCATCCAAGGTAATATCTAGGATGCTTTAGAAAGGAAAAGGTTGGGGAGGGGGTGGGGGATGAGAGGCATTAAAGAACACATCTGAACACTGGTCTCCTGATCTCCACATGTTTAATCATTATCTCAACCCCTTATTTTGCCTTGCTTCTTGATGACAAACTGCTCAGGTCAAATCTGCTATATCCTCAAAGACTTTAGACAGTCAGTGACTCCTGCCCTCAGCATAGGGACTGATTTTTCATCCTTTTTCAAACTGTATATCTGTATCACATTTAGCTTGGGCAAATTCCAGTACATGGATTTTACAGTGACAGTAAAATTACTTCAGTTCATATTTAGCATAGACCACACATACATAAAAGACACTCCGTTTTCTTTTGTTACGTAGATTTTTACACTGAAGCAACAATTAATGAAAATCAATAAAGTTCTCCCAGATTACTTTTGATAAAGCAAATCACCACATGTTTGTGGTGACAGTATTCTTTGTTAACTTTCTCAGAAGTGGTCACGTCTCAGAAGAAACATGAAAATTTCTGGTGTTACGAGCTCATCATTAGCTTATCATATCTTATCATATGAGTTAATGTATTCCCACACTATTTCTTTGACATAAGTTAAATAGGTCATCTTCTTACCGTCTGCAAAAAAACAGCTCATTGCAAAATGTGGGTAAGCGTATTTCAATCAATTTTTTATCAGTGAGGATGCTGCCTTCTCTGAGTCCTGATATGTCAGAAGTTATTCCAAGAAAGACAAACCAAATATAACCTGTGCATGTTTTAACTCACCTAAAATATCCATGCTGGATCTTCCCCTTGTAAAGAAGTAGGAAATCTCAACTGGGTATTGCAGAATTGTGAAATTTTTATAACTTAGTCTTTTCATTAGCTTTCAAAAATCAATTTGATTAATACAACATTTAATTAAAAGCCACTAAAACATTTTTTTAGACAGACAACTAAGTTTCACTGAAAATTACTGAGGTTCAGGCAGTTAACTTACATTTGAAAAAGTACTTTGAATTCCTAAAAATCAGTAAAGTGGAGATTACAGCCATGGGAAATATTCACATATTCTAGAATGACTCTTCACAAAGTGCAGCAAGAGAAATTGACTAGATAGATAGATAGATCACAAAAAATAGCAAAATAAAGAAAAAAACATGGTCATATCTGTCAGGTTGCACAAAATATGATGCATCTATACAAACTAGTGAGATGTTTGGATTATTTGTTTGATTGGTTGTTTAACACTGAGAGGCACTGCACACATCAAATACAGAAATAGTGTAATAGTAATCCAGTAGGGAGAGCTAGAGGGCAATACTTTTGTCAAGCACTTAACAGGAAAGATTCAGGCTGCATAATCAATTAGGGAAGACATTGCTGTTACAACACATATTTCTGAGGGACCCATCCAAAATGCCTGATCCCTCTTATTTATATTTTGACTTGCATCGATTGTCTCAAGGCAAGAGAGAGACCAAACTTTCTTCAGAGTTAATTTGTTAACTTGCAGGACACTTACTTTGCAGTTGCTCAGCTGATGCCCTTCCACAGCTGGTTACTGACTCTTTTGCTGAAATTTTCCTACATCACAACATGATAATGGTGATGCTCTGAATTCAATATAATCTCCACAACAGTGACAGCAAGTTGTCACTGAGCGAGTCAGTTCCTTTTGGTATCACCAGTCACAATATACCAACAATGAATTTTGAAATAAAATCTGATTTTGGTTCAATCCTTGTGCATCCAGTTCTTGGAATTAACTGTAAATCTGTCTTAGTCATTATGTTTCTACATGGTTTATATTTTCTCTCAGCAGAGTGTATAGATTTGCAACTTCCAATAAATAGTTACAATAGAACATTGCTTGAAATTGGATGAAATCAAGATGTATTGTATAAAAATACTCTAATTCATTATTTGCCCTTATTTGGGTGGATTTTATGTTTTCCTATTTTTTACATACATAAAATGATTGCTTCTCTACATGACATACATAGCTAGATCAACAGATGGACAGATATATAGATACCTATAGAATAAACAAGACTGCACAAGACAGACGATTCTGCAACCCAGGTTAATGCCTGCAGGTGCTTGATGCTGGTATTCCCCTACTTGCTTTCCTCCTCCTGCACGAGATTGAAAATCATACGTCTGCAATGTGCTGACAGATCTTCCAAATCCTTTCAGCTCTTTTTGCATTGCTATGTAAGAAATATAACCTGTATTATTTCTTCCACCCAGTTATAGCTATAAGGCCTGCTTCATGAAGAAATATATTTTCTCTGAGTTCTTGCGAGTGCCAGTTGGAACTAGTTATGGTGTAGAGCAGAGATTCATGTGCAGAACTGTGTTACAGAGCGCTGAGAGGCAGATCATAAACACTACACAAAAGAAATCTCCAACAAACATCTTGGCTCCAAGTGATTGCTGAGCAGCACGCGCTAATAACAGCAGGGAAATTACTGAGTAGAGAATGAAGCAATTAAAAGCTGTACTGGGTTTGGCACATTCCTGAGACACAGAGGGCAACTAAAGAAATTTAATAATGCTACACTCCACATTTGTAAACACTAAAAATATCCACCCAGAAAAATTATTTCTGTCTAATATGTAGTTCTGAAGAACTCCAATTTTATCATTAATGCACTAATGCATCAAATTGTAACACTGACATTTGGGAAAGCTGGGTAATGATTATCATATAATTGTTATCTAAAAAGTAGAGAGATGTTTATCCAGAAAGTATATTTACCTGGGGAATTATCCAGAAAGCAAAGAGAGAACAGGGTGATTTGCAAACACTTGGAAAAACTGATCGACGGTCAGAGATCCAACATTTAGCAGTGAATTTTGTTTGACAAATGTTATAATGTGATAGAAAGAAAATACTAAAGGGGAATTTGAGAAATGAGGAGTTAATTAAACATGCCCTCTACCTGAAATATTTTGATGATAGTAATAAAAATACTCTGTCCACAGATACCATCTGTCTTTCTACACATTGTCTTTGTAATAAAATGTAACAAAATCCTCTGATGATGGAAAAAAAAAAATAATAAAATATTGAGTATTTTTTGCAAATAAAACATAATTTCAAAATAATGTTCAGATTAAAGACACAATTTTCCAGGCAAAAATATATATACAGTGACATATGATCTGATCACTATTATTCTTAATGGGATGCTGGAAGGTGTGTTCAAGTAACAAAGCACTTGCCTAATAGTAACATGAAAGTGGACATGGGTTCATGCTTTCCTCTATAAAACCACAAAATAGAAGCAGTATTGCAAGCACTGTTCCCTGCCTGCTAACCCTTCATTCAAGAGAAAGTGGAAAAAAAAGCACGTCTGTGCCATTAGAAACTGATGTCAGAGTAATTTGTGACTAAATAACAACACAAGAGATGAAACGTTGGCTGCAATTTGTAATTCCAAGAGCTATTATTACTTTAGGAAGAACGTGCTCTCACGTACAATGGTAACTGCAGCTGTCCTGTCATAACAAGGTTAACCTGCAGTCACAGGAAGTTGTCAATCTCAATGGAGATGCATTGAGGAGGACCAGTTTGGCTTTCCCCATACCCCAAGGAAGCAGACTTGGAGAGATGAGTAACTCTTCTTGCCCAAAGAGGTTTTGGCTCAATGATTACCACCACAGGCTGAGCCAGTCCACAGAGCACATGTCCATTTAGGTTGATAAAATTGGAACTAAAGGATTTATCATTTCATAGCAGCAGAACAGCTTAAATTTTAGAGCACAGTGACAGATTCACACAAGAGGATTATCCTTGCTAATTGATATTACTGGTACGGTTGACTGGAAAATGAATGTGTCAGCACCTCAGTGTTGTCTAGCCTCTGTAAAGAGATGTGTAAAACTGCAGCTCATGGGTAAGATGTTGCTCAGTGCTCTGTAAAACAGACCCCTTGGGACTGAATCAAGTCTAAACAGCTAAGCCTCCTTGGCCCTGGAGGAGTATGGGGCTGTGATGGAGCACAGTAGGCCTTTGTCAGCATCCTGCCCCGTCCTCCACATCTCCATTCCTGATGGTAACACTCAAGCAAGAATGAGGGTGAACATCCCTCTCTCCCTCTCCCTCTCTCAATCTCTCTCTTTCTCTTTGATACCCATCTTAGCACCTTTCATCCAAAATGAAAAATATACCTTCACTGATGTTACTTTGGAAATTATGCAGCTGCAAGAGATCACATAGGAAATCAGTCTGGCTTTAACTTGTAATGAAAACTGGTTAAAATTTGTGCTGCTCCTCATTTTTATTATTTATTACAGTCCTTGCCTGAGTATATTGATTTTGTGCCAACCTGTGTTCTTGTTACAGTTTTTGCCACACAAATGAGGTTCCAGAAATATAATGCCTGCATTTTATGAAATATAGTCCTATGCCATTTCCACATGACCTTTTCAGTGTTCTGTCTTCTGACAGTTTGGCCATTTCTGAGGCAGGGTCCTATTCTGATCTATGCCTTATCCCCTCAACACTTATGGTTCAAAAGTAATTAAACACAGATTGATATATCAATTTCTTTTGTTTGCATTGGTACATAGAGTTTACAATCTCCCTTCAGGAGAATTAGTAAACTTTGGACAGCTCACTTTTTCCACTACACAGCCTCCAAATATGAAGAAATTCAATACACAGTTATAAATTTGGTAATAAAATATGTTAACCTGATGAGACTGTTTTGCTTTCATCTCTGAGCAATTCCAAACATAGATTTGAAAGTAATGAAACATGCAAGTGAATCATTTTACCCAAATCAGTAGCCCTGGTTACAGGAGTCTGAACAAGAAGCAACAGAGGTCACATACCCAAACAGACATACAGATGTGCAGAGTCATTATAGTATCACTGTAAGGTGATTGAACATACACAAGACGTACAGAAGGACATGGCAAGGTGAACTCTTATAGGCATCTGCTATAGGCAGTATCACAATTGCAGAATATAAATACCATAAATAACAGTTTCTGGTAATTACTTTTTAACTTTTCCAGCAACAAGACAGGCAAAAGGCATGGGGAAACCTTCAACAAGTATACCCAATTTTCAGGATTTTTCTCTTCATCTTCTGCATGATTCATGAATGTTTCTGTTCCATTTAATCACCACCTATCATACGGGTCACAAGAGCTACTGACTCTTGATTTCTCATATGACAAATTCAGTGGCATTTCCCCCCGTATTCATTAACTTATTTTTGAACATAATAGTTTAGAATACGGGTAAAAAAAGACCACAAAATTAAGTATCTTAACAGAAAAATACAGCAGCAGAATATTTATCTGGAATTAAGAAATCTGGGAATATTTCTTGGCTCCACCTATGGCTCTGGTAAGCCCCTGGGCCTCTGCTCCCCTAGTGACACTTTCCATCCATCTATTTAGACTGGTGGTTCCCAGAAGCACTAGCTCAGAGGGAATTGACAGCTAGCCAGATCTCAACGCCGCAGTGCATGTGTAGTGACTATGACTCATTTGTGACAGATCATTCATTCTTTGCATGCACTGTGGAGATGATCTGTGTTTGCACAGTAAATCCAGTATGTCCAGAATGTATCTGACGTGCTACATGTGATTTTGTCACCTGTGTAGCTCTTGCAGAAGTTTTGACACATTCTGAACACATCAGATTAGTAGTGCAAGCTTGTTGATTTTTTTTATTTTTTTTTTAAATGTGTATTTATTTCTGACTGGAAAATATATGAGCTGTGAGAGTCTTGTGGATACACAATGGAAAAGTAATCTTATGAGATTTTTGCCAGCTGACGTGCAGCAAGTCCCTGCTATATGCACACATAGTGGACATGTAGAGTATTTTTTGCTGACAAATATGGGGAATTTTTGAAAAGAAACGTTTTATATGTGGGATGGGGTGGATGGCAGGATTAGAAAAAAGCTCTACATTATTCCTGGTGTTGTTTTCAAAGAGAGATGAGCAGTAGTAACTACCATCAAGTAATGGGGGACTGTATTATCCAGCACAGCAAGTACAAGTCAGCACAGTGCTCACCCCTTCCCAGTTAGGTGTCCTTTGTGCAACAGCATGCCATGCAATCTCTGCTTTATTTGAAGATAAGCCTCCTGCTGCTTCTCCTGGGCAGCCACTGCGTTACATTCAGGCAGAATTAAGACAAGCAGGGACATCCCAGAAACCTTGCAAGCACTGCAGAGCAGGCCAGCACCCATCCCAGTGCACGTTCCTGTTCCAGTATAAGTTGTTACAGGAAAGCCTATTCATCTTTTACAAAAAGAATTGCTTTAAAAAACATTTTGGGTACAAAATTGTGGGCAGAACAGTGGAAGTAAGAGATCAATTGCACCCTGTCTTGATGAAATTATTAAACAGTCTAAATGCAATCACCTAGAAGATTCTCCTGTCCTGCACAAACTTCTTTGCAGAATTAAGTACTATTAAGTAACTAAAAATACAAACTCTTAAACGGTATGTACTTCAGCCCCTGAGCTGTGAGATATCTGACCAGGTAGTTATCTTCACACACTTTAATGCTATTCTCTAAAAAATACAAGGATGAAAAAAAAAATCAAAAATTAAAAATAAAAAATCATAAACATAAATGAAACAAAACCTCATCTCAGAGAAAAGGAAACCAGAAAAACTTCTAGATCACACAGTTTAAGCAAATTACCATTTTGGATTCATTCTCATCAGAAGGGTTTTCTTTGGAGGATTAAACACCTTTTTAGAAAAATGTTCATATTAAAAACAATCATTTGTCATCCACAGTGCCCTGCAGGCTTCAGCAGAGGTCTAGACAAGAGATGTTAGTCAGAATTTTGCTCAACAATTCCATGACAGTCTCATAAAATTCAGGCAAAATTAAATCAACCTTTGGGAAAGATACATTCCATAAAAAATAGTAGCAAGCTATATGAACAATGGCATCCAAATAGTGACGGTAGAAGGGTGGGAATGGGAAAGACTAATAAATAAGCAAGAAACTTTGTGAGTAGCAATGGACATTTATCTGGTTGTCACCAAGCAAGTACAAACAATAGCAGACATATTCAGAAAGGGATGCGCATATCCCATCACTGACACAAACACATCAGTCCTGATTTGTCCCACCTGAGTACTTGACTCTTGAGCTCTCTTCGAATCTGCCACTGCAGGGATGATAACAGCCAGGCAGTGCTGGACATCATACCAGTCAGATATGAATAGAAATTTATCTATTTAGTTATTTGTTTGTTTGTTTGTTTTTGAGATAAAACTATTTACTAGGATAGAGAAAAGGAAAAGGATAATAGTTATGACCATATATATATGAATACACAAGAATGTATATAACAAGCAATTCCTTGCCACTCCCTATGGTGATGCCCTGCTAGCCCCTCAAGCAGGTGAAAAGATGAACACCCATGCCTTCAAAACTCCTTCTGCATGATGTCATGTGGTATGGAATATCCCCTTGGCCAGTTTAAGTCAGCTGTCATAATTCTGCTCCCTTCCAGCTCCTTGGGCCCTTCGTTGCAAACGGCCTTTGCTCTGTACAACAGTGCTTAGCAGCAACTATAAATATTGGTGTGTTGCTGACATTGTTTTTCTCCTAGAACCAAAACATAGCATCATACCAGGCACTCTGAAGAAAACAATTCTACCCCAACTGTAAAATGCACAACACACCAATGCAATTCTACATGAGCCAATACAAATACTTAAACTTTCCCTGTGAGAACATCAAGGTGTGGGTTTCTAAACCTGGAAAAGTGTGATCTAAGATCAGCCACAACTGTGCCTTGGAGCAGCAGTCAGGGCCAGTGTGCTCTTGTACTGATGGCTTTTTCAGCTCCGGGAACAGTGGAGCTGCAGGCACAGGGAGAGCTGTAGACATACATGGTGCTATTAGAGGGTGAGGGAGGCCATGCCACAGAGCTCACCTCACCAAGGCTGCAGAACAAAAGGTGCCATCCAGCCAAGATTTCCAAACACTGGCATGCAGTGATCTGGCTGATGGCATGTTTTCTGATCTGCTATTCTTATGCCCAACAGCCAAATCTTATTAAAAAGAGCTCAAACATATTAACTGTCTCCTAATATGAAGCTGCCTTGAAACAATGTCTGGAGTTGTCCCAGAGATACTATATGAATACAGGAATTGTTCCATGTGATCCCAATACATTCATAAAACAGTTTCCTATTTAAATTTTTCAAGCTAGCCCTGGAAAGGCAAAACAGAAAGATGTTTGGGATGGTCAAAATGCTCTGTGGAAAGAAAACAAGCATTGCCCAGACATCTATGCTACAAAACCATGAATAACCAGACAGAAAGTGAAAGCTGAAGGACCCTTGCTAGTAAGGAGGCAATACCTGACACAGCAGGATAACTGCCTGCAAGATTCATTCTTAGTATCACTGAAATTGTGCTGTAAATACTGAGGATGGTTGTCCTGAACAAAGTTAAGCAAAGACATGTCTCCTGTATCATGCTATTCATTTGTTCTTTTTGTATTTAAGCTTAAATTATCTAAAGCAGCATTCTTCCCTCTGTGCTGCTCCTTTTTTGTTCCTATGAATTAAGCGTGATAAAAATATAAGCTCAGCTCCCCATATCTAAGATGGGAAGATAAGTGTCTACCTTACCATGGGAAAGAGACATGAGGGGAGCCACGTGAAGATAGAAACATTAAAGATTATGAAGTATCAGGAGCTGTACTGAAGGAGTTTTTGTAAGGTGCAGAGAACAAACGAAAGATTCTCTTACTCTAAACTATCTGTATGTTTTTAGAGGAGAAAAAAGGTATGAACATTTCCACTGTTATATTTTCCTCATACAGGCATTAAGTACAGCAGATAAACACATATTCATTTACCAAAGTACTTGCTTGTAAGGAAAGCCTTCTCTCTCACTTCTGATAGCCAAACATTATCAGGATGCTTTCTTACTTTGCCTTAAAATCTTGATTGTCTTTTTCCTTCTTCGGTAAATAGACAAGATCGTTCCTTTTGCTGGCACTGTTGGCCCAGGTTTCATCCAGGAGATGTGCAGACTCACCTCACAAAAATTTATTTTTAGATGCAAATGAACATTTTCTTTTTTCTGAATGCTTGCAGGAAAATCCAATTGAGATATAAGATTTCACACAAAAATCCCTCATGTTTCCCATTCCTCCCCTGTTCTCATGATCACATGCTGTCAGAAGGGCCATCACAGCCCCATAATAATGAGGTCATAATAAGGATAGCATTTATGGCTCAGACCTTCCAGGTGGAGGAAACAAGCACTACTGATGCCAGGCTGAATTAAGTGGTACAGAAAAAGTTGCATTGCAGAGCCTTGTAATATTTCAAGGTGTAAATAAAATGCCTTTTCTTCTCAGTTTTCTCACACTAGTACCATGTGAATGTAAACCTAGACTGTGGCAAATGTAAGCTTTTGGATACAAAACTATGAAGAGATTAGAGCAAAGAACGTGCCCTTCCTACTGGCTTCCCTTCAGAGGGAAAAGGCCACACTTTTCATTTGAATAAGTTCCTAATAGGCAAAATACAGGCAATTCCACATATCTATCTTATGTTAGGATTTATATGTTTAGAAGAAAGGACGTGTTTATGAATATGAGCTACACATAATTATGTTTCTTATAGAGGAATGTAGAAGCCTACTTCATCAAGTTTATTAGTGCATAATACAGATGTAAAACAAAACAAAACAAGAAAGGGTTCTCCTAACCAGAAAGATAAAAGTTATGAAACCTTATTTTAATTAAGCATTACTACAGTCTAGAATAAGGGGATTGCAGTATTTATGAATTTTGCTATATGTTTCTAATATACATTAGAACATCACATAGGTATAAATCATCACATAGGTACTTTTTGAATTGGGTTTTCAAGATTATAATATTTTCATAGCATCACAAAGGAAGATATCAAACACGTTTTAAGACAGATTGGATCCAAAATTAGCCACCAAAATTATGTTTTGGATTTCAAATAATATTTTAAATACTGAAAAATTTGATTTGTAGGGCTGGAAGCATAAAATTTCATGATTTCTAATCCTTCTCCCACAACTAGTGAGAACTATATTAAAATCATAGAGATAGAAACATAAAAGGATAATAAATGAATGGAAAAGGAAAATGAAAAAGAAAAAAATAAAAGGAAAAGGAAAAAGAAAAAATACTGTTTAACAGTATAACCTGACTCCAGGGTAAAATAATAATCATACTACAATTTACAATAAAGAACATCATGCAAAAGATATAATTCGAGTCCAGAAAGAGCAATAATTGAATACTGAGTATAGAATTGGAACACTGAGATAAGAATGATTAAAAATCAGTGTGAAAACAAGTAAGTAAAGTTAAATGCCTCTTGTTTTTTCCAATCCTTTTGTTCTTAGGAGGAAAATGATTTCCAGCATAAAGAGACAGTGATGATGTTCTTCCATTTTGAAAGAGATTATCCTGTAGGAATGTGTACTTAACTGTTCCTTGTATTTTAAAACCTTTTTCCTTCTGCACATTTAAAATGAAACCCATTAGAATTGCTAATAACATGTCTTACTTAGCTAAGAATATATCAGGTCAACTCAGCAACAGAATAAGTCCAAGAACATCAGAGCTGAAACAGAAATTGATGTAATTCTTTCATTTTCAGTACAAAGTATATTTGCAAGATACTGCAAAGAAATGAATATTCAAACACTGTTATAAATCTCCCACCACCACCACCTCACACACACACCCTTATTGAATGGAAATAACGAGCCAATAATCTCTGGAAAACAACAAATTTCATTTCTGACATCAAGAAACATGGGGAAATGGAAATATCCACCTCTGACAAGGTAGATAATATTTCTCTGTGAAGGAGAAATGCGATCATTAGTGAATCTGATTAATTCTATAAATTTTGTTTCGTAGCAGCTTACACTAACCAAATCCAGACTAGATAGCAGTAAAACAGTCTTCTGATCAGTACTTCTGTCTGCAATTTTTAGCCATGAATTAGAATCACAGAATCATAGAATCACCAAGGTTGCAAAAAACCTAAAGATCATCCAGTCCGACCATCCACCTATCACTAACAGGTATCTCTAAACCATGCACCTCAACACTATATCTAAATGTTCCTTGAACACCTCCAGGGTCAGTGACTCTATCACCTCCCTGGGCAGCCCACTGCAGCACGTGACCACTCTTCTGGAGAAGAAGTATTTCCTAACGTCCAGCCTGAATCTCCCTGGTGCAACTTGAAGCCATTCCCTCTAGTCCTATCACCAGTTACATGAGAGAAGAGGTGACCCCCAGCTCACTACAACCTCCCTTCAGGTAGTTGTAGAGAGCAATAAGGTCTCCCCTGAGCCTCCTCTTCTCCAGACTGAACAATCTCAGCTCCCACAGCCACTCATAAGGCCTGTGCTCCAGACCCCTCACCAGCTTCGTTGTCTATCTCTGGACAATTCACGTTACCAAAACCAAGTTCTAAATACTCCTAGTTTGGCTTAAATATTTTTCATTCAAATCATCTGATAGAAAAGAAAAAATGGCATATAGTTTTGTTTACTATATGTACATGTATCATAAATACACATTAACAACTATTGTGCTAAATTCTTGGTCATTTTGCACTGTAACCCTTTATGTACTTGTTATCTTTCTGATGATAGACACCACACTGGCATCTAGCATAATGCTTATACAGAACACTCTTCTTCTATCTCATTTACTAGCTTTCATTTATCACCCCAAACAAACACAAAAAAAATCATCACAAAATTAGATGCACTTAATTTTATTAAATATGCAAATACTCTATCTTCAGTGCTATGAGCATTAGAGAGATACCAAATCTTATGGTCTTATTCTGTGGATCTGTTTATATACACCATTTCTTGGCTAGAGCAATTGTGGGTCATTATGGTGTGTAAACAGGGTGAATTTCTAAAAAGCTGTAATAGTTCACATCAAGTGACAGGCGAGTAATCCACCTAAAGACTCTAGTGCCAGTTTTAAAACAGTTACACTGTACATGTAATTTATATTCTCACAAATCAAAAATTACTTCTTATTTTGTGATACTGTTGATTTGAGAAAGTCTACAGAGCTCCAGAAAACAGCTAAGACAATGAAAGCAAATTTTCAGATCAACATGCCAATGCTCAGCACTGAATGTTACAAGATTGACAGCAAATCTCTTCATTTTATACCAAAGCTTCAGTATGGATGTGTAATTGACAAGTAGCACACCAGTACCCAGTTTGTCAGCTGTCAGTCCATAATAAAATAAACTTAAGGGATAGAGAGAGTGATCTGGGGCCAAATTTGTGCTTAATGTATCTAAGCTTAAATCGATTCTGATGACTGGATACCTTCTTGTGTCATCTTTCCCCATAGAGGCAGCTAAAATTTTACTGCCTTAAAAAAGCAGTGCTATGAGCATATTTTGAAACTAATACACCGACTAAACTTACCAAATGCAGAGGATATTCATTTTTCTTTGGAACACTAGAAAGGATATTCCATTTTTCTCTGATTCAGTGGTGCCATTAAAACTTGTCAGATAATTATCAAAGAGATTATATGAGTATCCTTGATTGCTTGACTAACTAAAATGACAAAGTATGCTCAAATTTATTTTTATACATGATTTCCATGACAAGACTATGAAAAACAAGGTGCTTCTGTTATTAAACTGCTGTTTCATTATTCCTTTGTTCAGCCATTTCAAATATGCCTTAAACCTCAAGAAGAAATCTGAAGCATAATTTCAAGACTTGTGTGGTCTTGATAAAAGTAAAAATTAGTATCTTAGTACCCAAATCATATTTAAGCACTCTTGGATCTCTTAGATCTTTATAAGCACCTTAACTGACATAAGCATGAATCTTAATATAAATTGGAAAAATACATTTGAAGGGTAAGAAATATTTTTCAGGACTACAGTCAGAGAGATGACAAGGAGGGGAGAGAGTTGCCTGGCAAGGCAGCATGAGCTGCTATTGTTGATTTAAACCCTAACCTCAACCTGCACCATTAAACCAGGTTATGTTGTAGGGAGAAGACAGGACTATACTTACGTACTTGATTTGCTCATAATAGATTCTGGGGTCAACTTCAGGCAAATGGCTACTTCTAGCCCTCACAAACCCCACTGCAGGTGGCCAGAAACTTAAAGTGAAAGATTCAGAGGTATCTTGAGGCTCCAGAATGAAGAAATATTAAGCAATAAGGAATAATGAAAATTAGGCCTAATCTCCTTTGTTTTCAGTCATACTAATTAGGTGGATACACTGCTGATATTTTGTGCTCTGATTTAGTTTATGTGTTAGATTTAAGACTTTATTTTAGGTGCCAAAATATGACTTAGTTTGAAGGTCAAGCTTCAGGCTATAATAATTTGTGGTCTTTAAAATTAAAACCAGGAGCCTCACTTGAATCTTATTTTATCTGAAAAGGAAGAGGAGCTGGCCAGTAACAGTAAATTAGACTCAACACCTATACAGCATTATTTTATGGTTTACTGGACATTTATTTTAGTTGTATCTGCATTACGTGAAAGTTGAAAGGAAAGCCCCAAACGAAACTCAAATTTAGATCCAAGTCGAATCAGCCATGGATTTACTAACTGCATTTGTATTGATTAAATTTACATTCTGGAAATAATGAAACTACTTCTGCTGCACTTACCTTATCATAATCCCAGGCAAGGCATGAATATTATGCAAAAAGAAACACTAATGTAAAATAGCAGCTTCAGGGAGAGAGGGAGAAAAAAGAAACAACAAAAAACCTCTTGCTCTTTTCTTCTGTCACCCCCAAAGCTACATAATTTACTCCCAGTCCATAAGGTCCTTAGTTCCAGTGATTGGAATGATGGATGGCTCTACTTCAGCTGCAGCAAGAGAAGATACAGCAATGTATCACTCCACAGGAAAAAACAATACTGCAAACAAAGCAGCAGGACAATACAGTGGGCAGAAGAGCCAGGGGAATTCTGTATTGGTGGGGAAATAGGCAGCCCTACAGTTATGTAAAATATAACGTGTTGTTTTTGCACTTATTGCACTTACTGGCCAAGTTTATGTGAAAGCCAATAATGAGGAGGTTCCCCCCTTCCCCCCCCCCCCAGAAAAAAAAAAAAAAAAAGTGGGAAGATATTTTCCACTTGAACACTGGTGTTTATGCAGGAGCAGCAGCTATAGTACACATGCCATAGCCTTATTTCTGATGATGCACTTACAATTTTATAAAAGTGAGTAGGGTCAGTTTATGGTTAATCTTTGTGAAAGCTAGGTGACTCTTCAGTTTATTTAAGAAAACTGCTTTAGGCTAAATCACCCTATGAAAATCAATTAAAACACTTATGTTTTACAGTAAGTTGGAGTTCAAACTTGAATCCAATAAATCAACAATTGCTCTGCTGAAAGTATCACTGTTCCTACCATAACACTCAGCAAAAATTTAGCAAAGAAAGGAATACTATTATTACACATTACAGCTTTTCAAATGATAGCCTGAGGAATTTCTGAAAGCTTAGGTAAAATGCTTAAAAAGAAATGAGAAACCTAAAATATACTCATATTTATGTAACCTTCCAGCACACAGTGTAGTAATAGTCTATGAATTACAACTCGCAATTTAGATGGTTTAGAGAAGTATAACTGCAAACAAATTTACTACATTAACATCAGGAAAATACAAGGGCATATTTTAATGCCTACAGAGAGCAGAAAATTTTGAAGCTTGGTTTTGAATCATACACTGCAGTAGACAGGTTTTCTAATTGTTACAGGAAGTTGAGTTCAACAATCAGAGATAAATCATATGAAACTCTAATGATTTGTCATTGATAAGTGTGCTACTACTGCTTACTGCTTACTAAATCTTTCTTTCATATTCCATTGTAAAATCTATTTGAGGGCCATGTAATTTTGCTGAAATTTATATGAAGTTAATTTTTGTTGTTGTTGTTGTTATTCTAGTTGAATTCTTTTAGAAAACACCTCTGCCACTTCTCTAATGAAGCCAAGTTAATATATCTGAAAAATTTGCTGACCATTCTTTGAACAGCAATGACATGTGCATTTTTAAAGAGCAGCTTTACGAAATCTGGAAAAGTATTAGAACTGATAACTGGAATTATCTTTTGCTTTGCTCATACAGCTCCATAGCAGTTTACATAAATGAAAACCTTTTCCAAATACAGGTGCAACTCCAGCTAACTAACATACCTGGAAATTTGAGCTTTGCAGAGCACTGACAAAGCTCTCAGACTGTAGGATCTCACCTGTTCTGAGAATGCATAGACAACATTTCTGTAAGACCTTTTCTTCATTTCCACAAAAGCTACAAGATCTACAAAAGAAGCAGAATAGGTGATTTTGAGATGTGTCTAGGATTTGGATGCTCTGATCATGCATGCCTTCCAGTCCCTCTGTGCGGGACTAGGCGGGCAAGCAACCAGGGTTAGCTGGACCTTTCTTCTTGGAGATGTGCCTGTCTGAAAACACACCTGAGCCCTATGATGGGGGTCTCTGTTGCTTTCACAACCAAAGTGGTTAGTACCTGAACTTCTTCAGAGCTGTAGATCTGAAGTTGGACCTCAAAGTGAGTGTATACTTTAAACTTTGATCTTAGAGAGCCAGCTCTCACCTCTCTCAGTCACTACACAGGGAAGACAAATTCATTTATGTCTCTAATGCACTAAAATACTAGAATGGTAATATTAGAAAAAAGAAAGAAAAAAAAATACTGGGAATTGATATTCTTGCCTTTGGAGCAGGGTTTTAAGAAACTGCAGTTAGGTAAAGCCTGTGACCTCATATTGTCCAAAGAAGATGATATAAAATACTGAATCAGTACAGAAATGTTGTTAATTCTGTACACGGAATAAAGAAACACTCCTACAGACAAACTTCACATATTCATGTAATTAAGGATTAGTTTATTAATAATACATAGAAGAGTGAATGAAGCATAATTTTGATTTTCTTTTTCTGTTACTTCTGAAAATTGACCTGACAAGCTTGTTAATACTCTTCTTCTAATCGTTCTCTATATTTTCACATTCATATTCAGCACGAATATTTGAAATTCTGGAGAAGTCAATTTTCTTCAAAACTGAAATCTGTATTTTGGTTGGAATCTACATATCTCACATTTTCTTCAACTCCCAAATCCTGATATGAAATCTTGCTTTTTAAAATTCAATTATAAGTCTTTTTATTTTATTTCCCTACCAGTGAATATGAAAACTTCTGTCAGGATAATATTACAAAAATTTGCAAATCAAGCATTCAAAAAAAAAAAAAAAAAAAAAAAAAGTATTTGCCTGCACTGCTGCCCCTCATCCCTTTCCCCCACTATCTAGTTCTAGTATTTGAATGAAGATAGTCTGAGAAGTCATTCTCTGCAATTTACTCGGACTGGACACCTTACAGCAAAGACTGTGCATGTGTACTGACTGCCATGTTCAATTTTGTTCGTGACATTTCAAAGTTCACAGTTTAGTATGGGATAACATACAGAGAAAGGCACAAAGGATTATCATAATGCTCTTTTTTTCTGTGGAAATGAACTATGATTCTGCATTTCAGAAATGAGAGAATGGAAGCAGTATGCATAATACAATAAAATACAACATAATCTAATCTAAGAACAATAATATATATATATAACAACTACAAAATCATGAATGACATAGAGAAAATAAAGAAGAAAACATTCATTATTTGTAAAACAAGACTGAGAAGGAACTCAGTGAAACAAAGTACTCCTTACACTATAATTAAACGATGGGACTCATAGCATTAGCATTTTTTCAATCTGCTCATTTTACAAATCAGTAAAGAAGAGATAAGATATGTACATGAAGGAATGGTTCATGAATATCAATGAAATACATTGATGTAATTAAAACTTTTGGATCATCAAATTCAAAGATTGTACTGACAGATTGCAGAATGTGGATTCTATAATGGGTAAACATTGCGCGATGCTTTTCCTGTTTCTTAAACTCTTTCCCAAGGAACTCCTAATTTTCTCTTGTCAGAGGCAAGGTATTAGGTTGGAGGTACTTTTGGTCTGGTCCTAACTACCAAAAAATCATTGTATCATTCTGGAAAAAAAATCTTGAATTTTAATGTGCTATTAGTTGGTATGGTTTCTGAAAGAAACAAAGAATATATTCACTTGAGCTTTATAACAAATGTCCTCTAATTGGGAAATAATAACTGCTATAATCATGATCACATCGGATTGTTTTTGTTGGTTGCTTGGTTGTTGCTTTGCTGTTATTGTTTGGTTGTGGGTTTTTTTGTTTGTTTTTGCAATATGAAATATTTCATTTAATACATGAAAGAGTATACATTCTTCTTCATTGCCAAATCTCACTTTCCTTGTGAAATGAAAGAAAATTTACAGGATTAAAGATGAAAACCTTTTGAACACAAGATCTGTATACTTTTCTAGGTGATTGGAGGTCAGTTCAGCTCTGTATGTCTTTCTTTTATTTTCTAACTTACTTACAGTTTGTCATGACATAGTTTTGATCAAACATGTTGTGGAGCCAAGTGGGATCAGAGTGTACTCTGAAGTGTCCTTTGAGTCAGAAGCCCTGACTCCTGCTCACATTTCTGTCCGGCACCTGCTGCTTTCTGCTGCAGCATGAGGATACCTTCCTGGTAAAGCCCTCACAAAGAAACAAGTCATGTTCTCACCCTCTTTTCTTTGGTTTTAATGTTTACAGTTAATGTAAGAGTCTAATTACAACATCTCCCCTTCTGACATTGGGCAACACACTACATACTCTTGAATCTCCTGTTATGTTTTATGTAGTCTGAGAGGTAGCACTCATTTCACATTACTACAAAAGAAAAGGGAGAAAAAAAGAGCTGATAAAAGTCATTAGTGGGGTTCTGAATTTAGCTGAAATGAAAGTCTCACACACTCAACTGCTTTCTCTTGTCACTAGGGTTATTAATTTTGTGATAACAATAAGGTTGTAAGCAAACTTGTAGCTCAGCTAGGGATAAAATTGGTATAGGCTACATTCTTTCTCATTAAATATTTCAAATAGAACTAGAAGGAATTTAATATTTAAAGAGAAAGATTCGAAAGCTATTTACTTTGGGGAAGCTTATTCTACCTCAGCTTATTTTTGCTGCCATATATCTGTATTAGATAAATATGTGCTCACAGTTAACAATAGAATTTTTTCTTATTTAATGAGTATCTAATTAATTTGAGCCATTAAAGCATTTCCTCTTAAACCTTTTCCCCTCTACTCCAACCTGGTTTCATTTTGCTTCTCATTCCAGGATTGTTAACACAGACAAACAAAAAAAAAAAACATTATACAAAAAAATTCATTACACGAACCCTTTTTCAGATTTACCCTTTACTTCTTTGGCTGAAAACCTTCACTATGTGTCACATTATTTCACTCAATAGAATCCTATTTCGGTTGAAGGTCACGCTGTTGTTTTACTGTATGCCACTATTGTTTAAGCCATAGAGCACAGATCCTTCATTTTCCAACATCAGCAGGCAGATTAGTGAACTGGAAGAGGGAGTTGTTCAGAGGATAAGATGGTGGGATGGGGTGCTTTCAGAAAGGACTTACTACCTGGTCAGTGAAAGCATACAGCATGAGTGATACCACTGGGATTAAAAACCAGAAAGAAGAGTTCAAAAAGGAAGGTGGTTGTTTGCTGGACTTAACAAAGTCACTCATTACCCTGAGCTAGCATATATGGTGAAGTGGTAAAAAGAAATATATATGTAAATAACCTCATATTTACTAGTCTTGTATTTACTGCTATTTTATTTATTTATTTATTGACTGAGTGATTTTGTTTCACTAATTAAATTATTTTGCTTAGTAAATATGGAAACGAAGGCTCACTGAACTATGTCTAAGAATAAATTTACTTTGCTTTCCTCAAAACAGTTAGTGAAGGAAGAAAAGTACTTTTCCCACTGCCTTTGATAGGGCAAATATTATTCTCAGAATACTCAAAAATATTTCATCACAATTTCAAAACATTACTCAACAGTTCAGGAATAAATATCTTTATTAAAAGAAAATTAATAGCAGGTAAGGCTTACTGGAAGAGTATAACGTTGCTTTCAATCTATATTTCTTCCTTGTGTACCATACATATTTTCTCCAACATTTGGCTAAGCAGGTGGCCAGCAGGCACTGTCAAGATAATTTATGTCTCTTGTTTATTTGAATAATTAAAATAACAACAACACTGGAACCCCACAAATTTTGCACACTAACAGCTTATACAACACTTTCCTTTTCCTTCTATTGCTCTCCTGCAAAACACATTCCATACACAACAAGACAAGTAATGAATCACGAAAACCCAAGGAAGCAGATCTTTGTGAAATCAAAAAAAGTCTGTTCTGCTAACCAATGAGAGAAAAAAACACCTAGAGCAGTTTAATGAATCTGCCTTTTACCCTTTCCAAAAAAACCTGCACTTACCCATCTCTGCATTGCCTCCTTACCCAGGAAGCTTTGCAGCCATACAACTCTGCTGCTGTTGTGATGCAGTGAGCATTTTGCAACTGAAGTGACTACTTATAAGGCATGAGTTAATAAATCCTGTTTCCAAAAACCAGAATCCCATCTGTAATCTGCAACCTTGAACTGTAACCAAGGAGAATGCAACAGAAATCAGTAGATTCTGAATCTCACTTCAGCTCTGATCCTTTCATACATTCTCTACCTGCATTTGTCCATATGTAATTGCCTCTAACTAATATCTGCAGAACCTCATTTGAATGAAAATGAGCAAAATCCTAGAAATTAAATCAGAGCAATTATTCACAATCTGATTGATACTGTGACCAGCTAAATCCAAAGCATTCTACTTATTTTGTACAAAGTACTCAGGTCAGCTAAGTCACATCAGTAGGACTAAACTTGTGCCTTTTCTCCATGTTTCTACATTTCTACATTTCTCTGCCACTACCTTTGCTCCACAACTCATATTCTCCACTTGTTTTAGATTTTATTTTTTTTTGAGATGCATGTGGTATATGAATTTCTCCCTGTACTATAGCAGTGTTGCTGGCCTTGAAATACAGCAGAGCTACATTTTATGGGAGGTGTTTTTTACGTCCCTACAACATGTTCTCAAAAACTGCCAGATAATTTTTAAAGATGAGAAAAGAGAGTGATCTAATTCAAAGTCTTTTGTCTAATATATCTGTAAAATAATTAGAAACCTTAGTGCCTGTACTCACAGGGCAGGGGCAAAGTCTGAAACAAAATAAATTGCTTACTGATGAGTACATTAGCTGAAAAGGGTCCGTTCTCCTGCTAGGCAGAATTAGTTTGTGACAGTATGGGGGAACTAAACCATTGCCATATTAATCCTCAACACAGGTGGGTGGCATATTAATCCTAGTTTATGTTCTCAGCTGAGTAATGTCCAGGACGGAGCTACAAGGTATTAAGTTTCTTCAGTTAGTAGAAGATTTTGGATTATTCTGTTACAAGAGTATATTCAGACATGTTTATTTCTTTTATATACATATATTGTTATGAGGGAAAGGAAAAAGAAAAGTGTAATCAGAAGAAAGTAGTTAATGGAATACTTGTAGCAGACTGGCTTGTTCCCTTTCTCCAACAAAAAATGAAGAATGCATAGACCCAGGGTTGGAATTTATGGAATATTAATACTCATTCAATGTCAAGAGTCAAAATATTCTGCCTATGTTATGTGTTGATTCATCCCATAATTGAACATTTTTCTTCTTTCAAAAACAGTATTTTGAAACGTACACTTCTTTGGGAAAGTCCAGGAAAAAATCAGATGTCAAACATACATAAATGAGATGCTAAAATATGGAAAATGTATCTGATAGCTCACAATACATTATTTCTTTGCTGTCTGTCTCAGTGATCTTCAGAAAAAGGAAATAGCATTATCTAGTTTATTATAAATTTTATTGTGAGAGTGAAGACTTTTGTTCTCTAGCCTTGGTAATCTACTTGTATTTTTACTGTAAGAAACATCATCTTCAGTCTGGGACATTTCTTGACTTGAATTCTCCTTTCAACACATCAATCTAGCATCTATACAGCAAGGCTTCTCTGTTTTCAAAAGAATGTGTGTGCCTTTGTATTGGAAATTCTGATACTGTCTCCAAGTTTACAATTGAGCATAACTGTGCTTATACTAAACTAACCTTTGCATTAAAAAATAAATATATTACGCTTCTCAACTAGATTTACTCACTGAAAAGGGGGAAAAAAAAAAGAAAGGAGGACTAAGAAACACTCTGTTCAAACAACAGAAATGACATTTCTGTAAGGATTTCTATTTTTGATATTCTGCCTATAGCTCTGTAAAACCCATCCTTTCAAAGTGTGGTTCGTGATTAACTGTTATAGCTATTATTGTAAAACAATTACAAGCCCACTTATTCCCTTAGAAATTTTATATAATTCAAAGCTATTTATATATGCATGAATATACGTATTCATATCTATTGATAAGTACATATTCATCCCTACTGGGAAAATGTCTGCAATTTCAGTATAAATACACTCTGAATTGAATAAGAGGAATTTTAAAATACTTATGATTTAAAAACACATTAAAAATTAACATTTCAAGGAAAGCTGTGATTTTAAAACTATGGTGCTGCCACAGTAGTCTATCTCATTCAAATAAAGAACCAGTCACAAACTCAAGCATCCTTATAGCTCTCCCAGAAGCAGAACAGGCACTTTATGTCAGTTCAGCACCCTGTTAGGTTACTTCCTTTTACTAAGGCCACAATTACAAGGATTACAGGCTAAGGCACTGTTAATTGGAAATGATAAGTGTTAAGCCATTTTTCTGGCATTACTTTAGGGCATGCAGAAAAGTTCCCACAGGCCCTAAGACATAGAGCCTTTTCCTCCAGCAGGCACCAGAGCAGGTGCATTTCACTGATGCTGCAGCTCCAAATGGAGCATACCACAGGTGATGTTCATTATGGAAACCATGGGGATATAAAGGAGACCATGGGTTATTGCTGATGGTGGAGTGCCAAAGGTTAGTGAAAAGCTGGATTGTCTGCTGGACCAGGATAGATAAGAACACAAAAGGGCACAGAAACAGATTTGAATACAGTCACTTATCAGCGTGCCTTTTAAACTACATTATGCTGCATATAATGGTGTGCTGTTAGCACTAAAATAGGGAGTCTCCTTTTATGAGTGTACTAATTTATTAATGTCAATTTGTGTCACCATTTTAGCAGCTCCTCTGCTTCTCTGAGTTGAGAAGCAAGGCACCAAATCAGCTAAATTCAAACTGAATTCAAGTGGCTCTAGATCTTTTGAGACAACTATTGCAATCTGCTGGCGTAGCTCTCTGTTGGCCGCTGTATTGTTTTCTCCACAATAAAAGCAAAGAAGTATATATAAAAATAGATGTTTATGAGTTGGAATAAATTTTGGCTTTACTACTCTTTATTACTGGAAACCAGCCAATTATTATGCAAAAGAATAAAAAAGGATCATTTATAAACCCTACTGTTAAATTTTATATTGAGTGATATGATAAAATGGCCAACTGGGAAGAGAGGGTGGGGAATGAGAGGAATGTTACATTTTATTTATGTTATGTTTATAGCCTGCTATGTTTATCTTTTTTTTTTTTTTTTTTTTTTTGTCAGTTAAAGGAACATTAAATAGAATTATCTTGAATTATGGTATGTAATAAATAGACTTTTTTTTCCATGAATGCTCAATTAGATTAAAGTGTATAGTCACAAGTGCAAAGCGTGCACCTATTTATGATTTATTTCCTGAGGCCATCTTCTTGTTCCTCTCCTGAGACTGCAGGAGTTTAGAATACTTTGGAGAAAACAATGCATATGTTTATCGTAATGTATGTGTGAGCATAATGCAGGAGTGGTAGGAGTGGAAAATGGAGTCTGGAGATTGTGAAGGGGAACAGAATGACAAAAAAAAATCTTAGCAAAAAAATGCCAGGTGGGGATTTCTGACAAGTAGTAGTGTAAATAAATATTATTTCAAGGGGACATTAGCTTTGCACAGTATTTGTAGAGTAAAAAAAAAAAAAGGATTTGTTTAACCTTTGTGCTGCCTTGATTCACTTCTGTCAAAAAGAAAGGGAAGCCTATAAATCCTTGGTAGAAGTCACCCAAAGTCTGGCTGTGCATCCCTATGTAGACTCTGACATTTTGCTCAGGCAGGAATCTGTCATCTAAAGCCAGCCAGCCAGATGTACATCTCTTTTGCTGGCACGTGATACTCTTAAAATGCAAAGATGCCATTTCAAACAACACCTGGTGTCCTTTCTTTTACTTTACAGTTGTATCTTATTTAAGAAAACATCTCTGTGAAACAAGGGAAAAGCACGTAGGATTAAGTTTTATGTTTTCCAACAAGGTTACACCTGCAGTTCGAGGAATGGGGATTTAGGCTTTGCTTCTGTGTACTCTCAAAACCTAGACAAAGGAAAAAGAGATGAGGAGATTGAATCATCTCAAAATATTCTGTGAGGCTTACACCCAGATACTAGCTTGGTCTAATAGATTCCAGTCTTTGATCAGCTGATAATATTTCTAGTCACTGCAGTCAAGAAAAAGGCAAAAGTTCATATTCATTGAGATCATTTTGCACTGTCTCTCATGCTACCTTGAACATAATTTTTGACTGGGCTTATCTTGTTGCACAATAACTTCCCACATAGCCTTTTCCTCAGGTAGTATAGTGACTCCTCTCAGCTTTGACACAGAAAAGCTGTCTCAAAGGAGTTGCAGCCAGGAAACTGCCAGATCTCCTGGGGTCTCAGAAAGATGAGTAATTGATAGACCAATGGCCAGCAATTCTGAAAACCTGCTGTTTCTCCACATTTACCATTACTCCACAGCCGAACATCATTCATGCTATATTAATAGCAAGGATTGTATTATAGTCTTACTTCCAGACAATTTTTTATTTTTATTTTACATGACTAATTTGTTCCTCGTATGTATCTTATGGATAGACACAAACAAGAAAGTATTGTTAAAAAAATCATTCCTACCCTAAATAAGTAAAACAGTAGAATATGTTTTAAGAATCCATTTTTTCTGGCTTGCTTTGGGAAAAGTTCACTGGAAATCTCTCCCATTGCTGCATTGTTTCCTAGTTTATTATGAAACGTAAAAGCTGCAATTCTATTGTGGCCTCGGATGCAAGTTACTGCAAAAAATAAAAATAAATAATTTCACGGACATTTTATTTACCTCACACAAGATGGTAATGTTTATTACATACATAAGTGATACATGCTTGCATTATTTATAAGCTATGGATAACTCAGTGACTTAACTATGTGCTTTCATTTTGTATCTATGTGGGAATATCTTTGAAGCCTGTGAAAGAAAGACTGTTAGTTCAAGTTGTTGCCTTCAAAACTCATTTGGAGCTGAGGAGACTGACAAAGGTCTGTGTGTGCATTGTTGAAGTGCTGGTCAGACACAACTGCTCTGCACTGTACACTGTTGTTGTTCCTATTGTGTTTTCATACTGAAGATAAATATTTCCACAGCATCTTTTTCAAACTGGACATAAAGAATACTGAAATAGAGAATCCCAGACAAAATGAAAGCCATAGCTAAACAATAGCCATTTGTATCTGGAGACCTGCCCCGGCTTTGGGTGTGCCCTCAGGAAACAGCACCAGAGTTGTCCACACTGGCAGGATCCTTACTTCTGCTTCTTTACCTTCTCTGGAGGTGCACACCACAGGCACCAGCATATTCCTCCGAACATCCCTTCTCCTCACCATCACTGCTTTCTCTATCTTTTACATGACTTTTTGTTTCTGTGTAGGTGTCAGTGATATCACTCCCAACAGTAAGAAGCACTTCCCATCACAGAGGGGTTTTGCTTGATTTTCAAGTACTGTGAAGCTACAGGTAAAAAAAATGATAAAACTGGTGAACACCATAGAGCTCAGCCTATATGGAACTCAGAGCTCTGAGCCTTTTGCAGCACTGCTAGGATTTGTCATTCAAGGGCAGAGAGACACATGCTGAAGCAGCTAGCTGTGTTCAGAGAGTTTGTGCTTGGCAGAGAATATGTCTATTAAAAGCATTTGCAAGGTATTTTCTCTGAGGGATTATGCTGGGCATTATACCAGGCTATTTTTAGGTATCTGTATTATTTGGCCAAGAGCCAAACACCTCTCCATATTAACTGTAAGGAAAATCATACAGGAAATGCACAAGAAACTTACTACTGATTATTTCCTGTGAATTGTTTAAAATATATGATTAATGAAGCTTAATACTCATGTGGTATAAAAAGCAGCCCTTCCCCAGAGGAACAGTACCTGCTGGCTTCCCAGAAGACCTCAGTGATTCTGCCACTAAGAGAAGACTTACAGTGAAGGAATTTGACAGCAAGTGGTATAACAGACAGCCAATGAACATGTCATCTCTGCCTCAGCAGTGATTAGTCTGTTTGGCAAATGCATCATTACTGTGTTTGCTAGAAACAATAAACTTGTATAAAACTTATTTGTAGCTCAGGCAGTTCAACTAGAAATCTAAGCCAACATCATATCTTCTTTAAGTTTTCATTCAATTTAATTTTTTCCTCAGGGCATGGTGAATAAATTGTTACTAATTTTTTCATAAGAGATGAAAAGAAAAAGCAAATGAAAACTTTTTGGTGAGACCGATGGGGACGCAAAGCAGAGTAGAGGTGGGAGCTGGGGGAAGCTCAGTACTGCAAATGCCTTCAGGTGAACCCTTGAGAAAAACTGACTTTTCAACTGATGGCACCAGAGATTGTGGATGGATGAAGGCATCGCAGAAGCCAGATATCAAAAGAGAGATCACAGGAAGCTATTAAAATGTACATTTTTATTGCTAAATATTTTTAGGGTTGCTGAATTGAGACAGCTAGCAAACAGCACATCATGGAGAGCATTGATTGAAAAGCTCACTGGGTTGGGAAAGAATTTTTCATTTCATAAATCATTTGCTGTAACCATTCCAAAAAGTCAGCAGATTTTGAAAATTAATGAGAGACATTCTGTGATGAAGTTTGGTTTGATGGCCACTTCCTTGCAGAGATTTTCTCTAGAGAACTGATCCTTATCCTTCTGTGCTGTTAGAATTTTTTGGTCACTAATGCTACTTTTTAAATCATGTTTACAGCATGATAAATTATTTTATCCTTTTTATGAAATCCCATAGAAATACAATGCTTGATAGAGATTTTAAATCCAGCTCCAAAGAGCATTTCCTGACCTGATGTTGCATATTTAATAAAGAGCGGCGCAGAAGGCCTATCATTACCATTATCAAACAGCGAAACAGCAACACCTTTTCATTTGTGAAGTTCCAGATGTCTATGCTTTTTCACATTAACACAGTGTGAATATTATTTATCAATTCACTTGCTGCTATCTCTTTAAATTTAAAAAAAAAAAAAGACCTACAGAAATTCCCTGACCATATTCCACTCTAGAAAAGAAAACAAAAATTTGACAAATTTGACATGTCCATTACTCATAACAGTCACTTTCATTGTTTTCCATTGATCACTCTCCAGTACCAATTTAAATTTCATAATAAAGTACCTCAACAAATGTATGAGCTAAAAGCACAGCTACTTCAATACCTGCCATATCCTTGATCTAGTAAGAATATAAACAAGATCTTTTTTTCATTAGTGTACAAGCAAATATAAGTTACTCCTTGCAAATCTTAGAAATCTAGATATGCCTAGTTTTAACATAAAATGAACATTTTTTTCAAAGTTACAGCTAACAAGACTTTATCTCCACAGTGCATTGCTCAGTGCAGACAGGAAATGTTCTATTAACATAGGCCTTCCACTTGTTTAAAGCTTTCCTCATAGAAAGATCCTTTAAAAGCCCTAGGACATAACATACAAAAGTGCGAAAGTCTAACAAATAATAATTAACACCTAACATTTGTCAGGTTGTTGAAAATCATCTAATTACCAGTGTTCTGCTGTGAACTATTAAGTGTTATAATATCCAACCTGCCACCTGCAAGCTGAATTGTTGTCCCTGTAAGAGCTATTTTCTCTCTGCTGCCTATAAGAGAAGTCCAGATGACAACACTGTAGATAATGCAAGTCAGATGAAATAAATGCCATTCCTATTCTCTTGTGCATCAGATGCAATCTCAGTTATACTGCATTGTCACTAAAATTACTGCTGTCCATGGCCTCACAAGTGCTGAAAATTCCATTTTCCTCATGCTCAGTATTACATGACTTTAACAATAATAACGTATATTCTGATATCTTGTTACCGTTTGTCTTGCTTTTTCCTTCTTTTACTTAAAGCACTGGGGAAAACAGTGTAGTGATTTGATCAACTAATTTGCATATGCATTTTGTTTCACAAATTATCTCACTATTCCAGAGCCTTACCCAGTCTGGACTGCAATCCTATAACACTCACAGCAACTGTTTTGTTTTGTTAAATGAATGAGATTTTGCAGTTTCTATTTTTGTTTCTCTTACTGAAACAAATGTAATTATGAGGAAAATAAATTTCCATGACAATCAATCACAGTCACAGTTAAATTCTTAATGGTTTAATATAAGTTTTAATTTCCAAAATTTATTCTGAGTGAGATGCAAATATAAATAGAAGCTTTTAAGATGATTTAATTCACAAATGTTCAGTTTACGAAAAAAATAATTCTTCCCAATCATCTTTTCAAGTCTATTTCACATTTATGCACTGCACAATCACGAATCTGAAACGTAAAAGGGTTTCTCTATAGAAACAAGAACCAATAGACAAGCTCAAGTGCTTTTGGCCAAAATCAGCAACGCTTTTCTATTTATTTCTAAAAGTATATTTTTGTCTCATCAGATCTTCTTGAAGAAAAAAAAAGAACAAATACTAAGGAGAACCAGAAGAACATAATGGAAATTCAAGGGAAAAAGATGACAGAAAGAGGGGAGAAGAGTATGGCTATCTGGAGAAAGCCTGTAAGCACAGAAAGAGGGAACTTGCTGGTTTTTGCCAAGTAGTACCCTCAAGGCCTGTACACAAGCAACCATTGCATATAGCCCTTTTTAAGGCTTCCTTGTGGCAGTATTTCTCTGTTTCATCTTAGTTCAGTTACTCTTCTTACCTCACCTCAGAACTCTTATTTGTGTTTTCTTTATGTGCTGCTCAGGCTACTCTCATTCATCGTTCTTTAGGACAAACAATCCTCTAAGAGGTGGGGAGGAGGGTTTCTGGATAAAAGGAGGAAGAAAGGTCTACCATGATGAACTAAGAGGCCTGTCTGTCCAGGACCACCCTGCTCCTCCAGCAACTCACATTCCTTCCTCAAGTTCCTGATACTCTCCGTCTGGTACGACGTACAAATCCTAACACATTAGGTCTCTCTTATTGCCTTCTTTAAGGGGCAAATTGCCCTCTCACCACCGGTCAAGTACATTTTGAGTTTCCACAAATTGGAAGAAATCATATTTCTGTGGGACAGCAAACACATAAGCATTTCTAAGCAAGTTCCACAGCTATCTGTGGTTTCCTCTTCTGCTTCTATCATTTCTGGAACTCTGAACACCTGTGACCTTTACCAGCTGCCCCTGCATCATGCTCATTTTGAGGCGCTGCGATCTTCTTAGGCTGCAGGTGCAGACCCCTGATGAACATCACCAGATGCTGAAACTTGCAATGTGCAACAACGTAGTAGGGCACTTTCCTTTCATGAAAAAGGCCTGTCTTTAGCCTATTTTGCACAGTCTGCAGCAGACTGTGGCCCACAGGCACAGCAGGCCAAAGTCAGTATTTTGAAATTGAGGAAAAGAGGTGGAGCCAGGCTTGCTGTAATAAGGTGGGTATTGCCACATCCATGCTACTCCTTCAGCATTTCCCTTTGTTTCTCTTCCCCAGCAGCCCAAAACCTGTGTCAGTGGCCTTCCTCATCCCTCCAGGTGCAGGCCCAGGAGGTACTCCTCCCCTCAGTCTCCTCTCTATCTTCTATATGTAAAGCAACTTCCTAGTCACTGAGCCCTAAGTTGCCACCCTATTGCCTTGCCTCCCAAGTTGTCTCCACCACTTTCAGACACAGTCTGACCCCATCTGCTTTGTCTGAGTACAGGCTGTAAACTCTTCATATAAAATGATGATATTTCCTCTGTTCTTCACTGTTTTCTAAAGGACCAACATCATTGCTTTGCCTTCAGAACTGCTAGGCTATTCAGGTACCAGTTCCGAAGCTATTTAAATGACAATTGGGTTCACAGAATATGCCTTCCAAGTCTTTTAATTTGATTAGGAATCAATCCTCTCTAATTACTTTTACAAATAATTCCTGTTTTCCATCTGGAAATAGAGATAAGGTTATGTGTATATATATTTTGCTTCAAGATTGAGAAAAAGGTTTAATAATTGTGAATCTGATAAGTCGCACAAAAGAGTGATGACAACTTTTAAAGAATTTAAAAGCAAGACTGATTCTGGTAATAATCCCTATATAAAAGCATTAATCACACTAACAGAAAATAACATATTAAGACTAAAGTGAATCAAGCTGTATTTGTCAGGGCAAGGGAGAAGTTCTGTAATTTGGGGATAATTGATTAGCCCAGTGAGACAACTGGGTTAAAAATAGGGATCATAAAAAGCTTTAATTTCACAGTAGATATCAAATAACTAAGAAGATTTTTTTGTGTGTGTGTGTGTTATAACAATGGACATGTGCTTTAAAATGCATCAGTGAGACAGTCTATAATATGATAAATCCAGGAAACTGAAATAAATTTTATTTTAAAATCTTTATTTCTATACTATTTAAAAGCTGGATATTTAAAAAATTATAAGAAACATTAAAGTATTATAGATACATTCAAATTGTCTTACCATGCACGCTCCAAAATATGTTATTAAATAACTCCATGGAGGAGCCCTGTAGAAGATAATAGATACCACTGTATTCAATTTTGACAACCTACAAATTTAAGTTAACTACTGCTGTTTTTTCTAGCTCTGTGGTAGAAACAGTGGTAACAGATATGGTGTCACACAAACAACAGCTGCAGCGTGTGTAGCAAAAGAAAAAATGTGACAGAGTGACAGCAACTGGATATATCATAGAAAATGTTCTCTCTAAGGCTCTGTCCTTATGTAGTGTAAAACAATGATTATTAAAAGAATAATAAACAATAATTCTATATAAGACTTATGTTTCAGTTTTGTGCATTCTATATAAAATATAGACATAATATAGAAAATATAGACACTCTATTTATGTCTGAAACATAAACATTAAAAACTTATAGATGTAGACACAGAGAGATATGGAGACACCATATGCTTATTTATTTCTTTGGTTGAAAAAACTAGTTGAAATTACCCCTCAAATTATAGGTAAAAGTTTCATGTGCATCATGCAAAACAACCTGTTATGGCTTGGGATGGAGATGATGCCCAGTACTCAACTGATGAGAGACTGTGCTGCAAAAGCACAAAAGCAAATCATCCACATGCAAAACTATGTCACAGTTGCAGTAGTTTTCTCAAATGCAGCATAAATGTAGATCCAAAAAAAAGCAGAAACCAGCTATGATTATGACCTTCTAACTGCAGAGATGTAAGAGGGACTAGGCACGTCCTCCTTGACTCTTACCATGTGGCTGCTAGAATAAGAAAAATCAGAATAAACAGAAATTAACATTTGTACAACCAATGTAAATATGCATTTTCTTTTCAACATTTCAACCATGCAGCCAATCCAGCAAAACTTTCATTTCCTAAACCTTGTTGAAATAACCTGGACTTAAGTATATGAGTCTAAATTTAAGTATTTGTTCTCTAATATTTGTCTAGGAGCTGCTAAGAATTGGATTTTGCCCAATAGCTTAGCATATAATATGCATGTGTTACTGAATTCATCTCAAATTCTCTGATAATTAAGCACCTATTCCCAGTTTTTTTCTCATTTATATTGTAACTATGGGATCTTCCCAGATGCATACTCCAGCCACTTCCAGAAGCACTCAGAATAAGGTCCAGGCACATATTAATGCCCCTCTGTAGTTAGGACAACAAAAATGCAATACATGTGTCTCGGCACAACCCAAAGAGCATAAGTCCCTTAAATTAGATTTGGCTCTTGACACCTGTTGTACAGATAAGGCTCTGTCTCTCTCCATTGGTAACAGAGAAAAACTTCAGTCATGGTAGGTAGGTAGGATTCACTATGTGGGAGAACAAACTTTTACAGCTAGTTTAAAGAATAAAGGATTCAGAAACTTCTAATATATGATTAAGAAATTACTATATCCTATATTTTAAAATCAGAAACTACATCATGCTACATTACAACCACTCTGTATTTTTCCTGTTTAGATGAAGAGACTCAGGAGCCCAATTTAGACTGTTTTTGTTTTGCTAGTCCTGATTTGTTTATACAGTCCAGACTGTGCAGAGATTAAGACAGATAACCACATACACATACGTACATGTATAACACTTATTATTTGTCATTTAAGACCTATTCAGGCTGACTTGCATTTCAGTTATTTTGCTGTATGGTTGGTATGTGTTCTTTTTCAGATTCTGCTCTACGCAGTAAAAACAAAAATTAGTTCATCAGGTCAGTCGCTGAATGGAAGTGTGAGCTTATCATTTCTTTTTTTTTTTTTTTTCCTACATACTTTCCACACTCTAAGATGGTTATATATGTTCTTAGCCTCCTAAAATGACTTCACTATAACCTGACACAGACAATTTCAGTCTAACAATAAAGGAAATAAAAACCCATAATGCAGAATCATTCAGAGCTGCTGGGATTTTAAAATCCCATGCCCTTTAAGGAATTTTCAAAATAAATGAAATGTTTTATTAATTCTAACAGCTTAATGTACAGAACTAATAGAGGTGTAGTTCATCCATCATAACAATCTTTGTCTTTTCCTATAATGCATTAATTTCTTTATACAGACAGATTGCATGACTATGTTTGTATGACACCTTTTTTCCACTCAGATCAATTGTAAGACCTCTGGACTAAAGGATATCATCTTTCTAAATTGAATACTAATTTTAGCTAAGCTGCTTTTGAAGACCACGCTCTTTTAAAAAACCCAAAGCTTCATACAAAAGGTAGGGAGAAGAGGGAGTGCAGTTGATGAAATGCAAATGAGGCTTTTCTCAGACAGCTGGCTGCTTTGGGATGACATGTGTGATGAATGGCTCTTAAAACATGAGCAGGCATCAAGCTCCAATTCAGTGTCAGACTGGCAAAAACAGCAGCATTACTGGATGCTTCCTTTAATTAATGCAACACTTCTGCATTAGTCCGGACACTGCCGATAAATGGGAAAGAACTGATATCAGTGGTAATATCAGAAATCTTTCAACCTTGAAGCTGGGATGCATTAGCCAAAAGCTGCAGTATCGTAAAAGGTTTAATTGTATTTGTAATGTACCAGTGCACTGTGACAAAAATGGGAGATAGTGTAGGCAGGACAGAGTAAGCCAGTGATAAATGGGTGTGAGTGAGTGATTATAAAGCAGGGAGTAGTGTGAAAGCAGACAATAGACAGTGAAGAGAAGGGGGTAAGGATGGAGGTTATGATAGCAGCAACTGCTCTAAAGTGAAAAGTAGGTGACAAGAGAAACCTGGGTATAGTCTTGAATAGGGCTGTAAACACAAATCATTTTAGCATAAATCTTTCCTCCTAAATAGATTTCACTGACAAAAGGGAGATTTATCACTTTGACTACTCCTAGGAGGACTTCATGGGGAAAGCTTTGCTAGCTAGTTATCTACTACAGAGTATTATAACTCACTAAATGAAACATACCACACAAGGATTTCTATTAATTGCATACCAAAGTAATAGGATAGACATTCTATTTATCCACTGTGCTAAAAATTATGTTTTCTGCCACAACATACCATAAAATTCCCATGCAATTTTATGTTGCATAGTCACCAAACGCCAGTACCTAATAGCAATGACAGCTTTATTGAGATTATTTAAAAAAATAAAGACTAATCTTCCACTGAAAGTGTGATAGCCTATTATGCTCAAAAGTCAGAAAGTATTCCAGTTTTGTGATTGCCATCTGTTGCAAACATTTCTAAAGAATCCATCTTCCTAGCATGTGGGCTAACTTACATAATTTAGATCAACAAGTTCTGATGAAATTTCTGAAAATGGCTTACATTTAGTATTTCTGAGAAGGATGAAATATTCCCAAAATGTACTCAAAATGATTTGCTCAAAGGTGTCTTGATGATACCTTTATTCATGTGATGGCTTTTTGAAACCATTCCAATTGTTCTCTCCCTTTATCTTGCACAGAAGAGATGTTTTTACTGTGTGCACCAAGTATTTACTGTGTGGGTTCAAACCTATTTTTTGTTGTTGTTGTTGTTGTTTGTTTGCTTGTTTGTTTGTTTCTCCTTTTAATTAAACCCTGATCTATGAAGACTAGAAGAATCTATTAATCTTTTTTTTTAAGATGAACACCAAGCTGAATTTTTGTCTATGATTATTTTCGTACTTGGGAAGAGAGCAGAAGCAGAGAAAGACACCGGAGGGCTTGAGAAACACAAAGAGAAGCACGTTCTCTGCCATCATAACCAAGTAATGGACATAGTGATTGTGATACACAAAGGACTTAATTGACCACAACACAGAAAAGAAACCAAAACAATGTTTTAGTGTATATACTTATGTTTTCCTTATTGCTTTAGAAGACAGGAGACAGGTAGCTTATAATTTAGGAAAGTATCTACAATTTAGAACATACATACATCTGCTTACCTGAATTGAGATAATAAACATTAAAACATTCATTTTTTTCAAGTAGAGGCACACTTTCTGAAACATAAAAAAGACTGTAGAAAAATCAAAATATAGATACTTAAGTAGTTCTTTTTGCTACATTTGAAAGAATTTTCCTTGTTCAAATGCTTCTGTATTAATTTCATTATGCAGATATTTTTGACTGAATAGAAGTAAAGCTAGATGGTTTCATAGCACAGGAGGAAATAAATCTAATCTTAAATACTGTGTCTTTTGAGTAACACCATAACTACCATGGTAGCAAAATATTTAGCTCTAAAAATTACATTGGAAACAATCTTGGTATTGATTAGCATAACAGTTGAGCAGGGAAGAGGGTCAGAGGTGTTTGGGCCTCTTTGTATTTGCTAAGGAAAGCTCAATCAAATTAAAACAAAATAAATAAAAACAGAACCCACAGTTCTCATATATTATCAAATTTGACAGAGATGCTTCTCGCTAGCCATATTTTCCAACTAAAAACTTGGTAAAGAGCCAATGACAATGATGTTAATGTTTACCATGTGTGTCTGTCTTTATTTCTTAGGCCTGATAGCTATCCCAACAAACTTAGAAAGCTTGACACAAAGCATCCTATCACATCAGGAACTTTCCTAGTGGGGTAGACAAGGGATCAGTACTGTTGCCTTCACAATTTTGCATGAGATAATCCCACTATCACACATTGAATAGATCCCAGTATTTCTGAAATGTTGACAGTAGGAGTGAAATAGGGGAAATATAAAGGCTATAATGACCTAGCTTGTTACAAATTTAGCAGTCAGTACTTACTGTACTGCGTGTCTATTTAGATGGTCAGCTTTCATTTTTAGCTTCCCAAGTTTCCGTAGTACAGTTTTATATTATCTACAAAGTTCATTACGAGGATAAAGAATGATCCAATCATTTTCTTCAGTCAATGGCAGAGGCGTTTGTCACTCATTTCCCTCCCTTTCTCATATAATATTTAATGTGCAGGACAAAGAATTCATTTCCACTAAATGAGAGATGCCATCAGATGTGAAGGTTTCAAGCTCAACCAGGATCAGATAATGATATGCCTACTCATGCTTACTACATTAGGAAGTTCTATTAAGGCTACATGAGGATCAGGTGCTAATCACTGAAACAACATCAGATTGCAGCCCATAATTTGGCTCACTCCTTCTGCAGAGCAGTTATTCAGCACTGATGACTGAATTCTATCCGTCTCTGAAAGTACAGGAAGGCAAAATATGAATAAGAACAGGATTTAAAAGGTCCCTAAATGTTTGGTTGCATAGCCAAAGGAAAGCCATTATGTAATTGTCCCTGCACTCAGAGATGGCTGGGGCACTGGCTGTGCAGATAGCCCCTAACAATCCCCTATTGTGTTCAACTCTCATGAGATTTCACTTGGAACAGCACTTTCCACTAATGGATGCTGGTCATGATCAAATAGCTATAAATCACTTTGGCCAAGTTAATCCAAAGACATGTGCCAAATTCTTGTGTCAAACTGTCTAACACACATTTCCTAATAAATAGAAATGCTTTTTAGCAGAAAGCAAACAACCAGTAACATTGGTTGGATTGGAATCATCAAACTGCAAGGACAGCCCAGATGGCTCTGGATTTCCTGGTAAACTCTGGAGCTCCAGTGCTCTGCCTCAGTGATCCTGGCCTGGACGTGGCTGTGCTGTTCTGCTAAAACAGGAAAACGGGCAAATGACTGTGATCAAGTACAAAAATTCTGATGAAATAGAAATATTCCATACATCAAATGTTTGTAGCAAAAGTGTTGGTGTAATATTTCTATGCAGAAACAAGAGATAAAGTAGATCTTTATAACCCAATTATATGATCTATGACATTCAATACTAACAAGAGGCTAGGAGTCCAGCTTAAGTTTCTAAGAATGTAGAATCTGATATGTGTGGGATGAAACTGTCCAGTAGTAGCTTTGAAAAAAAAAAAAAGTTTTCAAGATGATCACAATTGCAGATGCTTGAAAATACAGATTTTCTAATTTTAAAAAATTATAAGCTAGATGCTCAGTCAAGGTGCTGGCTTGGTTTTCCTCATGTTGCTGACTAGGAGAAGATAAAAAGCGAAAGAAATACAGCCTTTTTTATTTTTTAGTTCACAGCAGGATTTTTTTTATTTTTATATATTGTATGTTTCAGACACAACAGACTATGAAACTGGTATAAATAGAACCTGCATTTGGGTATGATGACTATTGCAGCAAGTCACACTGTTTTACTGGAGCTTCATTATGAAAGTTTTTAATGGATTAATAGACACATTAGAAATCTTCTCAGTAAAAAGGAGCCAAAGAGAAGTATAACTGAATACCTAAAGCTATTTTAAGCAGGGATATAGTAATTGATAATTCCTTTGGAGCAGATGGTCTTCTAGCTGATTTAAGAGATATGAGGTCCATGGGAGCAATTGCTCCTGAAATGTGAACAACTAATTCCCATTCTTCACATGTTCCAAATTCTGCATTTTCTGGAATGCTGCTGATTGTTACACTTTGGTCCCATTCTCAACAGAAACCTAAATAAGTACATTTCAACACAAAAATTTATTAATAATCATAGAAACAACTGAATTTTGTTACTGAAGTTACATTTTCTATGCCCTACTTATTCACTGTTTTACATGGGTGAGTAATCACATTGCAATTGTTTTGAAGGAAATCAGAGAAGTACACCGCAGTTTAATCACCTAACAGTGTACAGACATTTTCACACTCTCCCCAACTCCCCAGATAAAATTAGAGCAGATACGCGAAGCATACTGCGAAGGGTGTTGTGAGTCAGAAGACAGACAGGGAAACCAACAAAGTGCTTGGCCTACAGCTATCCAAGTCACTTCTTTATAGCTGTTTTTATTTAAATCATAAGCTCTTTCTCGACAAGGCCTATCTTGTGTCATGTGTTTATACAGTGCTTTCCACAGTGTTATCCTTAAATCAGATCACTGGTTTCTACAGAAATATAAATAAGAGAGATGATGAAACACAGCAGACCAGAGTTTATCATTTTCTCTTTCTGTACAGTTGGAAAACATCATATATTAAGATTTGAGCATAAACTCTCTTGCACACTATTTTGTGAAAGGATAGCACAAAAGAAAATTCAGCCCTTTTTATTACAGGAATAAATCAATCAAGTTCAAAGAGTTATGGAAATCAAGATTAAAAAAGATGTTTGTTTTGTTTTGAGCAGCTATCTTAATCCCTCCTGAGCAAAGAAGAGGCATGAACCAATAAGTAATCAAATATTATACAGATAACTGAGTTGGTTTAGTTAATGAAATGCCCTTAGCCTCCTAAGGTAGTTCTTATTTCCAAATTTCTGTTATTTCTCTTTCACAAGCTTATTTTGACAAGACAATACCTGACTGGCAGCACTTTCAAAAAATAAACAATTATAAATCAAATTTAACATGATAGTTTCACACCTTGCTTGGCAGAAGAAACACTGTGTTATCATAATACCACTCCATTCATCTTAAAGCCAATCCATCAACATTGTACATCACCGTATTATATGCATCATTACACTGTAATAGTACAAAGGAAAATGAAGTTGTGATGAGACCTAAACAACTTCATAACAATTTCAAGTTTGAGAATATGCAAGATGCAATTATCAATTACATCATATGTTCAGATTAAATAAAGGCCCACATTAGGATGAGAAGAAACACTGATAATACCTGCTTTCCTTTTCATTTTATTTTTTTTGCCTCAAATTTTCACTAAATTCCTATTCCAGTCACAGTTAATTGGATATTTTTTTTTATTATTTATTTATTTTTTTTTTTTTGTCACGAGCTGGTTTATATCTCAAAATGTAAGGGTCAAATAAGGGCAAAAGTTTGGAGAGGAAATTTGTTACTCAGTTTGGATTATCTACCATTGCACAGAGTAGGATAACTAAGAATATGATTGATATGTATTTTAAATAAATTCAAGGGTTTTCAAACTTTTAGCAAATTCCTTATTCACTGCAAGTCTAAAGTCTTTTACATATTATATTTTTCATGAATTAAGAGAATAGTACTGATCTGAAGAGAAATCCTCTCTCCTTTGATTCCTTATCCAAATAGTTAATTATTCAGTAAAAATCTGCCCTTTGGTTATCTTCGATAGCACAGGATCCAACTCAGATTGAGAAACCCTGGCAAAAAAATCAATTTTGGAGTAATCTTCAATGTCTCCAAAACATTTAGAAGCCTTCAACTCCTTCCATTTCCATTTGTTCAAGAATGAAGCTGTTGCATTTGCAGTAGATTCTCTGCTGGGGTACACCTCCCTTAATTAACTCCTCAACTCAGTTATTCTGACTAGTTACTAGACCATCTAGTAAGACGGATGGATGCTATACATCACCTCACTGGTTACTGTTTACCACACCCAAAAATTGCTTATAAAAAACAGAAAGCCTATTACTGTGTTTTGGGAAATCACTGAGAAAATGTGAGGGATCAAAGTTCATTTCACTTTTCTATGTGGACCTGTATCTGGTGATCCTGGCAAGCTCAAGTCATCAGGGTTGCAGGGTCTCTCCTAATACCTCCTGCTATGGCTGTCCTACATTATGTGAGGAAATAATACACTTACTGGACCCAGGGGAATGAAAATAACTCAGCTACGATAAGTGACCCCACCACTTCCCCGGGCAGCCTGTTACAATGCCTCACCACTCTTCCTGAGATTAAATTTTTCCTAATATCTAATCTGAATCTCCCCTGGTACAATTTGAGGCCATTCCTTCTCATCCTATCACTGTTACCTGGGAGAAGAGGATGACCTCCACCTCAATACAACCTTCTTTTGGGCAGTTGCTGAGAGCAGTAAGGTCTCCCCTGAGCCTCCTCCTCTTCTTCAGAATGAAAAATCCCAGTTCCCTCAGCTGCTCCCTGTAAGACTTGTGCTCCAGAACCTTCAGCAACTTCATTGCCTTTCTTTGGACATACTCCAGAGCTTCAATGTCTTTCTTGTAGTGAGGGGCTCAAAACTGATTGCAGTACTCAACATGAAATGGGATCAAAATATTCTCTTTGAGTGAAGAGAGAGATTTGATTGATCTGATAAATGTTAAGAATGAGAAAGAAAAGAGAAATGTTCATATTGGTGAGAAAAAACAAGCAGTGGTTTTCTTCCAAATGCTCATGTTACAGGTCAGGATACAAAACCAAGTACATCATTGGGACTCTCCTGTCACTAACTTGTTCCAATGAGTAAGAGAGCAAGTGACACCTGCAGAACACTGAGAATACTTCCCATGCACTTTTATGCCCTTGAAAAGTCAGGTAGATTGGATTCTAACTCAAACTAATTTTTTCACTATGAATGAGTGTGTTACCATCATCTAAATATAGAAATAAGTATTCAGTACAGCATTTAATAAATTTCCACACCATTTAGATGTGGAAAAAAAGGTGTCTTATGAAGCTGTAGTCCTTTTGAAAACTAGAGGTCTAATAATGGAAGTTGTTTCTTCTAATGCAAGATAATATGGATAAGTTTCCATTAAATTAACTACCTGATGTTGAGTACCCTCAGATTCCATGCTCTCTTTATTTATTTATTCATTCATTCATTCCAAATGCATCTATACTTTGAGGATTCTGTTCTGAAATAAGACTAGCAAATCCTATTTAGGATGTCACAGTTAAAAATCAGTAAATTCTCAGATATTTTCAATGCGTCAAGAAAGGATTTTGGTTATTTTGTCAGCATATTAAAAATCCACAAAATGATACCATGCTGGAAGATCATAGCAGATTCTGCCTGTCCATTACCAAAAATATGGAAATTATTCCATTTGCTTTAAAAATATTTATAAATGTTCATTATCTTTCTGTTCTCATGATCTTTTTGCAAAACATTTCTAAGCACTGCAATGTCAATTGGAAATAGTCACAAGTTTGGGCAAGTGTGATTGCTTACATGGTAAAAAACTAAAACTATTCTATGTGAAGGATGTTGACAGTGCTAGCCTGTCAATGCTGAAGTATGATTACAGTAAAGATAACTAAACCATAGTTCATGGCTCATGTTAGCTCACCAGTTAAATCCCAAATCAGAAGTTCATCCCAAACTCATACATCATCATATCAAAGGCCAGTATTTGAAGCATACAGGTTCCACAACATTAAGAACATGGAAGAAATTCTACCAGATATTTACATGCTTTTCTGAGTAAATATGGGCAAACACTCTGTGAACTTTTTGAAATCTGTAAAGAGGAACGTCATTCTGTTTCTTGCAGTTCAACAACCTGCAATACAAACAAAATAACTTTTTCTTCATATCTACAAAGAAATTTGTTCTATAGTACCTTTTTTTTTTTTTTTTTTTTTCAGACTTTCTCCATTTCATTTTGATGTTTGTTACTAACCTAACAAGAACAATACATCAATTAATTTGTTACATGATTCTACTCAAAAGCTTTAAATGAGGATCAGGGTCTTCTCATGATAGCCAGATGTGAAAAGGTGGACAGCTATAGTAAATGTTCTCCACTATTTCACTGATTTATGATATGTTTATGAGAAAGCAAGGATAATAAAAGGATTCTAATAATAATAGAGATATTAACTGTATGGTTGCCTCTGCCAATTAATCTCAGTTTGAACACTTTGATGATTTTTGCCCCTGTCATTCACCTGTTCCCTCTACTCCCCAGATATCTCATTGCATTTGCTTCTGGATCCTCATTTACAGAACAAAACCAAACAAAAAAGTTCCCCCTGAAAATCTGGATAGTTGTTTGTGTAGACTTAAAAATCTAGATCATTTCTAGTTCCTTAATACTGCTAAGAAAATGTATTCAGAAAAAAACTGATTGTCTCTATGAATAATGGCTTCTTAATCAAAAGGAAAATGTAGCAATAAAACAGTTATGGCTTTATGTCAATTCCACTCAAGAGAGCGAAGTTCAGAACATAAGACTTTGAAAAACAATGGTGTTCACTTTTGCATGATACCCTCAAATTTATATTCCCAGCATAATCTTATACTCTATAATTACACAGAATCACAGTATCACAGGGGTCGGGACGGACATCAAGAGATCATCAAGTCCAACCCCCCTGCTAAAGCAGGGACACCACAATAGGTCACACAGGTAGGCATCCAGACAGGTCTTGAATATCTCCGTAAGAGACTTCACAACCTCTCTGGGCAACCTGTTCCAGGGCTCCATCACCCTTCTTCTGCCTATTTGTATGGAACTTCCTATGTTAAAGTTTTAGGCCATTACTCCTTATCCTATTGCTGCATACTACCGAGAAGAGCCTGGCCTCATCCTTAAGCCTTCCACCTCCCTTTAGTATTTATAAACATTAATCAGAACCCCTTTCAATCTTCTTTTCACCAGGCTTGTTACAGTCTTACATTTTTAAACCAAATTCTGTCATAAATGAACAGTTTTTGATGGAGAAAATTCATCAGCTAGGCTTCTATAATTTTTATTTCTCAACGGGTCCTTGGTTGAAGAGAATTTCTATGAGAACAAAAGCAGGCTTTGCACAGTCTTCAAGGCGTTCACATTGTCACTTACATTATGGAAACTTCATTCTGTTTCTAAGTTCCCAATACATAAACAGACCTCTGTGTATAATGTTGTACAATTTTGTATTTTCATTTTACATAGACCCTGATTCTGCAATCAGATCCATTTAGACAAAAGTCCTTTGTCTGTGGAGAATACTCATGATTTCAAAGTATGGCCATCTGTTCTGAGATTTTAAAACTAAGGCTGTATGGCAATTTTTTTTTTTTTCTCACAATAGTAATTCTATACAATGCTTATTGCTTATTGTACATAGCTACTGTAGATAGCATGGCTGAATTGCATTTTTATTTTGTACAAAAAGTATGGGTTAAGAGATAGTGTTCAATCAGTGTAAAAACAAATGCTGCAGATAATGGAAGAGTGAAAGTGTTCCACACCAAGAAACTACTGATCATGTCTGTTTTCAAGATTTCTAGTTCAAACAATTATGATTATTTTTTTCTCTTTTACATATACATATACACAATCCCTGTTTCTCAGAGGGTTCTACCCCGCCCCCCCTTTTTTTCTTTTTTTCTGGAGAGCTGCATGGTATATTAATAAATATCTAGTGTATGGATATCGTGCAGCTCTAACAGTACAGAATCTCCTTCTTCCAGATGGTATTAAAATCATTAGTCTGTTGTATTGAATAACAAAAGAAATTCTGTAAATGATTAATCAGAAAAATTAAATTTGGGGTTGATTTCTGAATAAATCATAATCAATACAGAAAATGCTTTTTTTAAGTTGTGTGAGAAACTGAATGACATCCCCAGATTGTTCGTTTCTAGTCAAGATGAAGGCCATTGTCACTCAAGCTCTCTTCAGCTCTGTACACAACGTGTATAGTACTAAAGGAAAGAGGGAACTGTCTCACTCCAATTTATTGGAGGGAGAGGAGGTTCTTTGATATATGTGTACCCGACATTAGATTAAGAAAGAATGGTTCAAATGTTGGTCCGACCAGTTTATTACAAATCTTAATCAGGGAGATGGGGAAGGAGAGGCCAGCGACTATTATGACTTAGGGTGATGGGGAAGGGAAAGCAGATGATAGAAAAGATAAGAAAGGAGCAAAAATTACATAAAATGGGGATAGTCACAACCAGAATCCAGCAGTGTCCTGTTGCATGTTGTTCTGATGGTCCGAGGCAAGAGCGCAGGGAGAGAGCAACAGCCAGCCGTGGGCAGCAAGCAGGTACAGCACAGAGCAAGTCCAGGATGAAGCAGCAGGTCTCAGGTAGCCAGCCCAGTAAAGTCTGTCAGTATGTAGACATCACCTCATGAGGTCAGAGACCTCTCGGGGGAGAGCAGCAGCAGAGTGGCTGGCCTTAGGCAGCCACTTAGCAAGCAGATAGAGCGCAGAGCAAATCCAGGAGGGAGAGGCAGATCGTGAGGAATCTGATGTCAGACACCTCTTCTTCTTCTTCAGCATTCAGGCATCATGTCATAAGGAATCTGATGTCAGACATCTATCCTCATGGTTTTTGGTCCCTTTTCTATCTTCTTTCTTCCCGCGTTGGTGTAAGAGTCATGTGCAGCATCCCCTGAGATGGCTATCTCCCTCGAGATAAGCCCACACAAAAGACTGCTTCCCAGCCATTAAGCTGCAGCTTATGCCTCTCTTGTAGCCCCTGGCCTGCAGATCTTCAGACAAAAGATTTCACCAACTTTGACCAGAACTTACCTGGACTTGTCCATCTGTGTTCCTCTGCAAGCTTTGAGACAATGGTGCAAAAGAATAATCTCTTACAGGAGCTTGCACACGTAATTGTATTTCCTGTTACCCCCCCAAGAGTGTTTTAGCTTTACTTTGTAGCAGTGTTTAATGTGCAAGGGCTGCAGGAAGAACACAGCTTATTACTCACTCATAACAAAAAATGTCCAATTGTCCATCCACGAGCACCTCCTTTTTCATAACCAACTAAAATAAGGATGTAGCACTAGTAAAAAATAGTGCTATAGTAAAAGATTCAGACTTACTGTAAGAAAATACTTTCTTTCCACATTTCTTTTGACTGATTGAACAGAAAAGACTCTTGGCTCAGCACATGTAGAGAGAAATCATTTGAAACATAGCATAGCTGTTTCCACAAATAATGTAAGTCATAGAGACAAAGGAAGGAAGGACTATTTTCTAAGTGGTATTTTTCAGCAGAAAAGATCTTAGCAAATTGTTACTGAAATGAAAGAAGATTTTTTTTCTGATTTGAAAAACTATGTTGGAAAAATAGACACCGATTCACAAGCATATGTTAGTAGATTGCAATTTTATCATATTACTTAGTCAAATCTAATTTAAAAAAAAGCACTTTAGCATATGGCTGATTTCAGGATGATGCTCAGCTCAGCTAAAATCAACACAACAAAGTTCATGCATAAGAATATTAGAGAAGCGAGATGGACTTAAACATGCACTTATATGTTCTTACTGAATTCGGAAGAAGACAATTCAACCTCATAGGCAGGCCTCAGTAAGCATGAATCCTTGCTGATATCAATGATATTTTCTATGTGTAGATGACAAAATCGGGGCTCCAATACAAAAATATGCAGTTTTATGCAGCTTTTAGATAAGAGAGAAAAAAAAGACAGCACAACAGACATAAAAATATATTTAAATATTGCATATAAATGCAAACAATGTTGCATCTGCTGGCAGAAATGTAGCTATTAAAGCCATCCACCAATAGAACTTAAGGAAAGTTAGGTGATGAATTGCAAGCAGCTGCATCTTTACTGCACAGTCAGGATTTTATAATAAGCCTGTAGGTAATGTTTCCCTGCATAATTTTCTCTCTCTGCTACAGAAGAAGTTATTTCTTGGGAAAACCTTGAGAATATGTGCTGAAGACTAGGTCTCGTGGGGAATTAAAAGAGATTTAGGCATCTAAAGCATCAATTACATGCCTAATTTAGATCTTCAAAAACTACACCTAGTCCTTACAGCACTGAAAAACCAGGCAACACAAAATTTCCAACAGAAGAATGGCTTAAATGTCTTAATATGAGACTACAGTTTGTGTGATGGTAAAGACGTGCACACATTTAACATAAATTCTGTAAACAAAAACTCTGACAGACATCAGAATAGCTTCAGCAAAAGGCTTTGAGTGTGCAAATCCTCAGCCTAGGCTGAGTACCCCTAACTCATGGGGGTACTAATTAGGGCACTCTCCTGGGATGTTTGAGTTCAAATCCTCTCAGATAAAGGTTACTAAACATCATCCTGAGCATTCTTATTAGCCAGTAAAGGGTTAAAAAGAGCACCCACCAGTGTTTCACAGTGTAGTTCTACACTGTGATCTTCTGCTCGTTTTGGAGAAGAAACTTTCACCCAGTCTCTGGGGAATGTTTCAATGTATGAAGGGAAAAGGAAAGCTGAGTCTTATTCAAGAGTAGAATATCCAATATGCTTCTGTCATTGACTCAATGTCTTGCTGATTTTTACAGTACTCAAAGCTCCTCAGGGGTCTCAGGGGTCAGTGTGGCCTGAGAATAATACAGGGATGCTGTCTGAATGTACAGAGATGGGATCAGGAAAGCCGAGTTGATGGTGGAACTGTATTTGCTGAGGAATATGAAAAATAACAAGAAGGGGTTCTGCAGGTACACTGGTCAGAAAAATACAGGCAAATGAGAGTACATTCCATTTGATCAGTGGGAAGAGAGTAACGACAACTACAGACATGGAGAAAGATGAGGTACTCAATTATTTCTTTTCCTCAGTCTTCAGTGGCAGTCAGGATTCCCATGTATCTTGCATCCTTAAACCTCTAGGTAGAGGTCAGGGGAGCAAAATTCCTTCCAGTGTAAGTGCAATACTGGGACTGCCTCATGAAGCTGAACAGGCCAGATGTCATTCATTCCAGGGTACTGACGGAACTGGCTGATGTGGTTGCCAAGCCATTTCATCATACTTGAAAAAGTGTGGCTGTCAGGCGAAGACCCCAATGAATGAAAAAATTGAAACATCACTCCCATTTTTAAGAAAGGGAGAAACGAAGACACAGGGAACTACAGGCTGGTGAGCTTTGTATCTGTGTCTGGGAAGATCATAGAGCAGATATTCCTGGAAGCTGTATTAAGGCACATGGGAGATGAAGAAGTGATCCAAAACAGCCAGCATGGTATCATCAAAGGTAGATTGTGCCTGACCAACATGGTAGACTTCTATGATGGAGTGACATATAGTATCTGTGGACAAAGAAAGGACTTGGAAGAGAAGGACTTGGAAGTTCTTGTTCCGGTGGACTAAAAGTTTAATGTGAGCCAATAGTATGTGTTTGCAGCCTGGAAGGCCAACTGTATCCTGGGATGCATCAAAAGAGAGGTGGCCCTACCCTCAGGCAGATCAACACTTCCTCCCAAATTAGTGTCATCTGCAAAATAACTGAGGGTACGCTCAATCCCCCCATCCAGATCATCAATAAAGATATTAAACAGGGTGGGCCCAAATACTGACCTCTAGGGAACACCACTTGTGACCAGTCTCCAACTGGATTTAACTCCATTCACCACCATCCACTGGGCCTGGCCCTCCAGCTGGTTCTTTCCTCAGCAAAAAGTGCACCAGTCCAGGCCATGGGTTGCCCATTTTCCCAAGAATACTGTGGGAGACAGATAAGTATCAAAGAGAAAATAAAAGGGAGATAAAATGAACAAGTGAAACTTTAAGTTATTCAGTTTCCCAGACACAATTTTGGCAGGTCTATAAGTGTAGCTCCAACAGAGGCACAAACATTCTGTGTCCATGCTGTGCAGTGGATGTTGCTTCAAAATAAACCCTGCAGTCCTCATGTCTGAATGAGTATCTGATGACCAGATCCTGGAGACATGACACGAAGAAATCTGGGAGGACAACTGTCCCCTTTATGCTCAAATTTGTTTCAGAAGGAGAAATTTATTTGTTCTAGTTGATAAATATTCATTTTTTGTGGAACCAGGATAAATGTACAAATCATACCTCTTTCTTCTTCCTATACACATAGTCACTGAGTATCTTCTCATTATTCAATTATCAGTTTCAAGTAGATTTGTATATCTCTTTTCAAACATCTAAATAGTTTCACAAAAATGGATAAGAGTTACAGAAGACAGTTTTCTCTTGTAGGTATAGTCTGAGGTGTTGCTACAAAAGTAGCATCCAAAAGCGATACATTAGTCTGCAGGTAATACCTAAAAAAACACTAAAGATACAATAGGATTATATTGTTAAGAAAGTGTTGCAGAGCATTTCTGCATAATTACAGCTGTTTTATATGGTGGCAATGTTTACTTGTCTATTAATTGTAAATATGACTTTTTAAAATGCTTACAAATGAATGTTGTGTGTTTAAATTGTGACATTCTGGGATAGAATGCTGCCTTTATTTTTGGACTTAAACTCTTTGACTGAAAAAATTAAAGAGACAAGCAAATACAAAGGAGGTAGATGATAGAAAAAATAATTATCAAGTTAGATGCTAATTAGTCACAGAAACCTGACAGCATTTTGCCTCCTCTTTCTCAAAGTGACACTGAACAGACAGGCAATGAGTCCTGCCATGCCATAGTGGAAGGGCCAGTTCTGCCTACCCCTGGCACACTCCTCACCTGGACCTTACTGCAGGCCAACAGAAGTTCCATTGACCACAAGGCAAAATGTGCCTGATTCTCTTGCTATGGAGAGTACTTGGTTTGAGAATCAGCAACAGGTTTTGCTGAGGGAATGTTTATTCAGGTTTGCATTTAATACAAGAAATAGCTCAAACTTTTTCTTTCTCAGAGTTGTTTGTTGGTATGAATAACAACAACCCCGTTTGCATCCTGTTACATCACTGCAGCTTTCCCTGCTGTGAACTTAATTAAATACCATATCTCTGATGTGGCAGGTGCACTAGTTGCCACCAGCTTCTTGTTTCAGTGCTGTCCTCCTGCAGATAGCATCACTAGAAATGTACAGTCTTAACATCTACTACAAAAGAACATATGGCATACGGTGAAACATGGGTATGGTTGGACTCCTACACAGCCATTCACTGCATTGAATAGCACTTAGATTAATCAGATTACATAGGGAAAATTCCAGTATCTATTAAGTCAACAAAAGTTAGTTCAGATACAAAACACCAGAAGAAATACAATCTCATATTTTCACATTTGGGATAGCTGCATCTTCTAATTTTCCATTTTCATGTCATTTCTTATCCCTGCAGTCAAACTAAGGAAGAGTATTTTGTTGACAAAATGGTTTCAAAGTCTGCACTAATAGCCTGAGCTCGTCTCTCCTTCTCTTCCAGGTGGCTGCTTCAGTTTCATGTGGTGCAGTGTGCCGCTGTTGTATCTGCCTAACAGGGCAGCTTCAAATGCCTAATGCATTCAGTGTGTTAGTCAATTCTTTCTTTGTTTCCCCATACACAAAGATACATGCCAAGGAAATGGAAATTTAAACAAGTCATAGCAAAATAAATGAAATAAAATACAGTTGCTAAAGTGTATATAGCCCAGCTACTTAATATCTTGCAGTAATGAGAAAATTCAAAGTGATTCCTAGAGGTGATTGATCATAGTACTACATAGTCTTCATGATAAACGCTAGACAAAGTGGAAAAGATTGTCATGTCTATTAGTATAGAAAATGCCTCTGAAAGCAAGTATAGCAGAAGATATCCTAAATAAATTGACTGAGCCTTTTAATGGGATAAGTCAAGTCAGATTTGATGCAAAAATTAGGTCATTTAGGATACTTAGGACTTTTGAAACCATTTAGCTTTAAAAATAAACCATCCAGTCTGTTTCTTTCCATTGCTTGTGAACAGATTTGTTATGCTTGGATATGCCAACACAGAAAAAAAAAAAAAAGGTTTAGAAGGCAACCAGAAACAAAAGAAAACTTCACACTTCATAGTGTTCTCTATGCTGAAGACAAAAGCAAGGTGTCATGAATAAAGAAAGGAATCAGCAGCTGAAACATTTTCTGCACATTACTTTTCATTCTGCACATACTTTTCATTCTGCACATACTTTTCATCTGAAAGCTCTGTGGGGTCTAATACTGTTGTTAACAATGCTCTTTTAAATAAGATTTTCAGAGTCAAGCTGCTCTTTTCTAAAGTGCATCCACTGGGAAAGTTAAAAAGCAAAAATGGAAGCAAAATTGAATTACTTTGGGGTTCCAGTATTTCCTATCTCCAAAGAAAAGAGAGTAGAGAGATGTAACACCTGCTTGACCCTACACAAGACTATTTTCTCCCTTACTGATCATGGTCATTTATGACTGCCAGTTGGGATCTGACCCTGCTGGGCTTGCAGGAAGGAACAGCTTTGTTCAAAGGAATAGGTTAAGTGTATACGTGATGGATGGTACAAAAATTGTTCAGGTCCACACCTCAAGTCTGTGTCACGTAACATGCATCACATGTGGTTAACATTATTCAGTGTTTAAATCTTGTTAGGGGTAGAACTTCATGCAAAAACTGGCAGACAATAGGGTAGGCAGAGGTACTTGACTTGACTTGTAGACTATCATCTACAGCTAAATCCCACTCTGGCCATTTTGTGGAAGTCAGTGAATATTGCGCTTAATGTCGCAGGAAGGTGAGGAGATGACAAAAACATCTGGATCAGATAGTGAATATGAAAGAGGTCCCTGTTTAGCTAGAAAATAATCCTCACCAGCAACCAAATCCTATGTAGGCAGCATTGTTGCCAGCCAGCTGTATCCCTCACCCCAGCTTCTGTCATGGTTCTTGCAGAGATTTTAGTTTCTACTTCTCTTAATATCTCCAGCTCCCATATTTCCATTGCAGTGCTATAACAGAGACAGGGACTAATGAAAGACTTCATGGGGAATTAAATGTATAACTGATGTTTATTATTGTTCTCATATTTCCTTGTGGCAGTCAGCAGTCACAGCCTGGGGCCCATGCTGCTGTAATTTGAATAGGCATAAAGGGAGAGTTGGCCAGGGATCTTCTGTTGAAAATACAGTTTTGATTCAGACTATTCAATGGTTGAATGTTATTTAGAGGCAAGAGACAGGCTCAAACCAGAAAGTCTTGCACCAGTTCAAGCAAAGTTAAAACCAGACAGTACTCACTGCTGATTTTCCTCATGGGACGTGAATGTCACACCACAAGATAGTAGAGCAGAAAAATGCACATTTAAGATTCTTCAGTGAAAAGACAAACTCCTTTCATGAAATAGAATATATAAAGAGCAAAACTGAAGACCTGATATGATTTATTTTATCTGTAGGACTCTTAATGCAGAATTTTAGACCCCTAGACTCAGTAAATCATATATATAAATTGAAACTCTTTCAGAGTTATCCTGTATTATGTTTACATTCATTACGTATATTTATGTTTTGCTCTTCAGAATCTATAACCTCTCTTTTATTGAGATAACAGGAAAATAGAGGTCCAATCTTATGTTTCATGGCACTCAATTTGTAATGTACAAAAGTATCTGTGCCAGAAGAGATATATCATTGTTATGATTTCATCAAGAGAGAAAATATTAGAATGGGAAAGTCATATATAACTGGCCTAAAACCTCAAAGTTTGCATCATATTTTTCAACTGAAGCTTCTTTCCCAAAATACTATGCTAACTATCTCAGGATTATTACTAATATCATGGTTTACTGGAGATGGTTTATGAGATGCAACAAGGGCAACTATGGACCACTGTGTGTGTGCACGTGTGTGATGTTGTGTCATGTTGTGTTCTGCACGTGTCGTGGGAGGGGTGTTATCTGAATTATGGTGAGCTTCCTCTTTGCTGAACTGTGCTATATGCATCACAATACAGGGTGACATAGCAAAACAGAGAGAGCAATTAATTAATGCTTTTGGAGCAAAAGAAGCCAGGCTGCTCCTACAAGCTTCAGCATGCTTTGTGAACATTCAGCAGGAGCATGCATTCATGCCTGGATGGTTTGCCCATGCTGAAGGCCATCCTATTGTTTTCATCTCCATTATATTTGTTGTGTTGTTTGCATGTCCTTCTGATTACAGACCTTACAGAGACTGTTCCTTATAGTAAATCACAAATACAGAATATGGTTTTCTAAGCCCTGATTCACTGATGAAAATATTGCTCTTGCTGATCTTCATACTGAAACCATCAGATCTATTTTCATGATGGAAGGTTACAGTAAAAGATTGTGGCAACTGGATCCTTCTTATACCTGACCTTTTAGAATGCAGTCAGAGTACAGCAAGATCACTGTTGAAACAAATTCAACAAAGGAAAATTTCTGTATAGAAAGGAGTAGCAAAAAACACTAAAAGAGATAAACATACAGAATGGAAGACAAAAGTAAGTGCGTCCTAAGGCATAATTAGAACTACACAAAGGCAGGAAACAGTGCCTTGAACTTGTGCCCTTGCTAATCAAGTGCATTCTAAGGGATATGATTGGCTGATGGAATCAAAACACTAGAGTAGTCGCTGAGATTTGCTGTTTTAATGGCAAAACACTGTAAAGAGATTTCAAATGGTGGTGTGCTGCACAATTTCCTTTTGTAAAGATTTGCTTTGTTAATATCTTGTAAGAGATCATAACACATTTCAGCTTTGAGTCAGAACACTGGGAGGTAAGCCAGGCTAGCCCAAACTCATGTGGTCACTTCCAGCACATATCTTAGCAATGTAGATGCTGCTAAGAAGTGTATAAAGAATGAAACAAGATTAGAATGTAAGTAGTTGAACAGGAAAACAGACCATTCCATGCATATACTAGAGAAAAAGATATTTTCAACAGATATTGCTATGACTGGTAACTGTAGCTCTAACCAGACAGCTCTCCTCCTAAAATTGAATTCATTGTTCCCTTTCAACCATCTCAAGTACATCACTTACTTTGTCTCTCCCTATTCCTTGGCAGTTTCCAAAACCTGGGGCTTATTCTGTTGTTCATTACTTAATCAGACTATCTGAAAGTCCTTTCTTTCAGTGCTTGCCCCACTCTGCCTTCCTCCTCCCACCTCTGCCCATCTATGGACAACTCAGCCCTGGGTTCGTTTTTTTTTTTAAGCTGGTTCCACCACTGGTTACTTCTTGTGGAAAACTTAAGGCCTTGTACCTCTTCAGAAAATTAGCTACCTAGTCCACTCTGGCAGTACACATGCCACACATCCCAAACACCAAGGAAGAGCAACTGCGTGAGGCTGGTCCTTCTGCTCCTGACAGCCTGTGGCAGGCAGCATCTGACTCAGAATAGATTTTCTGATGTTCCCTTGCAGGACATAAAAGTGAAGGTATATGTACTGTGGGGTGTACTTTCAAACATTTTGAAAGGCACACATAGACAAATCTTTCAAGAGAAAGTTTGGATTTTTTTTTTTTTTTATAGAGGCTGAAAAAGGAAGTTTTGATGAGGAAATGCCACTGTCACTATCCAATGGTTGAGGACAGTAGCACTGTTTAAAGAGGCTGAATTTCATTTTTTGTGATGGAGAGCACTTCTTTTATATTTGTCCTCTTTTCTTAAGAAATAGCTATAAAGAAAACTACTTTGCTACACTCTCCACCATGCCCTGTCATTGGAATTGCTCTAGGAACTCAGTACAGTGCAGATTATTATCACCCTTACTATAGGATTAACTGCTGCAGCTGGCAAAGCAGCTGCCACTCTGGCCCATAAGAAAGGCGTACATGGACCACTGAGAATAGCTATGAGGACACAAAAGTGGTTAAATGTAACTGTAATTATTCCTCACCTCCAAAATAGCGTGGTAGTTCTTCCAGGGAGACTCAATAAAGGAATGTGGGCAAGCTCCATGGTGGAAATGATGCTCTCCTTCCCCAGAGGAGAGTTTCCCTTTGGTGACTTTGCTACTTACCTCCCAGCTGTGAGCAAGGCTGCTGTAGATCTGCCAAGGGTGAAGGACCAACTCTGTAGGCAGCTCTTTCTCAGTTATTTGACAGGTTGCCAAAATTTCCCTAAGGAATCTAAGCAAAATAAGTTGAAATGAAGTGCTATAAATGTATAATGGCATAGAGTTTTATCAGGTAAAAACAGAGCATTTTGTATAGCCAAGAGGCTTTCTCCCACCCAGATTTCAAAGGTCTCCTGTGAACAAAAGCAGTAGCGAGCTGTTTGAAGAAAGGTTATATGCATTTAAAGTGTAAGCTTAAGCAACTTCACTATTGGAGTCACTCCTGGCTCCCACTAAGTTTCTAAATATATTATTCTTTGTATGTGAATTTTACATATGCTTTTGTTAAAAGAAAGGTCATACTGTTTGTTGGATTTTTACATTTCTGTAGTGGATTCCAGAGATGTAAATTCTTTTTTCAAAGTACTACCAGCTATCACAGTTTTTGGTTTTTTTTTGCCTGAAGGATCAGCATCCACGGCTGTTTCCAGCTGATAGCTACAGATCAGTGCTGACTGAACATCATTTGATCTACTGAGATGCTACTAAGTGAACACAGTTGATGGTTTTGTGGAGTTCTAGTTGTCTGCTCTGGTTGAAAGCTAGTTGTCTGCTTCACTGGAGATATAAGCTGAAACAGCTGATCAAGAATGAGATCCTATTTGAATAGTTAAACACTGTCTTCATCTGAGCATTAACTAATTTGCATGGCAAAATTCCAATTTGCTATCTATCACTTAAATGACAGCTTGTGAAAGAGTAGTTCAGCATTCTTCACTTGTGGTGTTAGATTCCTATTCAAGGCAGGAGAGGAAACATATGTGAAGTGTGTGTGTTGGGGGCAGGCATTGTAAAAACACACACGGAATGCATACTTAACACCAAAAGTGTTAAATATAAAATATCAACTATAAACATAGAAATTACTCCATTCCTTTTAAAAAAAATATCACCAAAAAACAACTGTTTGAACTCTACAGAAACAATAAACAGTATTTTAAAATCTACCCTTAAACCATAGAACCAGAGGCACTTAGAGAATCTGAATTCATTTCCTTGAGCGTAATGGCGGCAACCCACTGAGTTTAGAAACTAATTTAGAAACTATTAATGCACCACCAGAAAATACAGATCCATCCATTTCACAGGCCCATCCATGCAAAAGGGTCATGCTTGTTGCTTGGTTTAGGCACCCTGTTGGAAAATAAATAAATAAATAGATAAATAAATAAATAAATAAATAAATAAATAAATAAATGTCGTGGGTATAAACTAGATTCAGAGGTAATCCAAAAATCAGAGGCTATGTGTTGGCCTGTCAGAGTTACTCAGGTGTGTAAGACCCAGGAACGTGATGAGATCTCGTATCTGAGAACATTATCAGTTTGGGGAGTATCTGTATCTATTACAAAGCCAGCATGCTCCAAGTCTGTACACTGATAGCTTAAAATAGGAGCAATTTCAGGAAGCAGGAGCGACTGTGACCGAGGCACTGTTGCATTCAGACTGCTAATGTGAAGCTGCTGGACAGTCCTCTGAGGCCTGCTCACAGCCCAAATGTAAACTCAGCCTCGGTGCTGCCAAAAGAAACTTAGAAAAAAAAGACATATTTTGACTTCAGGGAGGTTTTAAATTGTTACTTTTTGCTGTGGGGAAAATCTAAATATATTGCTACTGTGTTCCGTTTCAAGGTTAAACAGTACAGGAGAAAACATGCAAGGTGGCAAAAAAGGAACGACAGCTCTGGGGACGCTGGCACAAGGCCCACTGTATCCACCTTCTGAGCTCCCTCCTCTATCAGCCCCTTGGTCCTGGCTTGAGGGAGGCAGCTGTTTCCCTCTGAAGAGGGACATAACTTCAGCACTTTCCCAAATTCTTCTGCTCCCTCACACAACCCCAAAGCTTCCATGACAAGCAGTGGTTTCATGCTGTGAAAATGTTCATTTGTGTGTCCAGCTGGCTCCCTCAGGCCCTGAATTGAGCTCCAGAGAGAGCTAGGACCAGCTTTTCATGTTCTCAGATATGCTTTTTTTTTTTTTTTTGTAAGCTAAAAATAACGGGATAGATAGATGGGTCTAATCGATGCCTTTTATCAGGTGGCTTTAAGAACCAGTAGCATACATTTGCTGGTGAGGCATGGTTCTGCCATATTGGAACACTCTAGATACTCACTGCACAATAGTATAGCACATGCTAACAATCTGCAACTTGAGTTTTCCTTTAAAAAGTGGGATAAAATGTCCTTTAGCCATTTTCCTGAATAACTAAACACACAATTTTATAAAGCTCTCTCCTGAACAACAAAAAAAATAACTAACCTGAAACTATGGATGCAAGTCACAGTCCAAGTTATGCTTAACAAAACAACATGGAACAGGAAACTTATTTACATTTCAGATGTGAAATGCTGAATTTGGGGTTGTATTTGTTTTGAATTGGATATCCCTTCCCTGTTCACACAAGTAACTTCTTATGTTTATGAAGAAAACAAGAAGTTTCTTGAGTTTTCCTATTAGTAGTGTGATAGGAGAATCCTGCTATGTGTATGTGTGCTGGAATTTGTGTGTTTCCAGTATGACATATATTAAAAAAATCAAAAATGTGTGAGAAAAATCACGTTTTAAAGTCTATGGTCACATTTCAACCTTTTCATGTTTGTGAGATACTTTTGGAGAGGAAATTAAAAAAAAACACGTATATACAGATGAGGGAAAAATGAGTTTAGATGTCAAGATACGACCCTCAAAGAGCAAACAGCAAAAGACATACAATCTCTGTGTTTGCCTCTGTGAATTTAACCATTACTTATGATTAAACAAGTAATCACTAAAATACACAAAAACTGTGCCCTGTTGAGATGTTCTTAATGGATTGAGAAGACATTTGTGTTCTGTAGGCTGTTTGCTTACAAAAAGAAACTGCTGGCTCTTGGGGCTTTTCCCAGAGGATAGAGGCATTTTGCCAGTGTTTCATTTTCAAGTGCCATTGTTCACCTAGAGCTTTAGCAAAAAAAGCTTTTACTTATTTATTACTAATCCTACCCTAAGTAATGATCATTTTTAATCCTTTTGCATTTTAAAACAACTTTATCAGACAATGACACCAAGCACAATGTCTCTCAAAGATCTTGCATTTATTTTTTCATTTAACAGATAATTCTATAATTCACACATTTACGGAATTGCTTTATTGGTTCACAAAACCTGCTTCGCATTATCAACAAAATATAAATCTTACTCTGATTTTGTGGACTCCTTTCAACATGTTTTCATTAGCTATAGTCTTGATAATGCAGCAACTGAGAGGAACAGTGTTTATTGCTTACTTTATCCATCTGACTGTGAATCTTTGTGAAATGCTGCTGTATTTGTATATTATTCAGACTTGTTATAAATTTTTACTAATACAACTTATTTGCTAACCTAAAAGGATGTCACATTTTCATTTATCTTTATGAGTATGTACAAATTCACCATATAGCCTTGACTGAAATCTGTGTGAAAGATTCAGGATAATCCTTGTCCTCAACACTGAACAGTGTAATCAATTTGGTGTAATTGTCTTGTGCTTGATCATGATATCCTCAAAGACCAACAAGCATGGATGCTAGATGTCAACATTTTGAGGATCAAGTGTTCAATCATTGGTAAGAGTTGTTATATTTATGTGATGGCTACTTCTATAACATTGCCAGCTTTGCATACAAGACTAATAGTCTGCAGTCTGCACTATGAAATAATTTACTTGTCATTTAACTAGTTCAGTGCTAATAGAAAATACTTGACAATCAATTTGCAATACATACATATGAAGAGTTGTTGGGGCTTTTCAGAAGTGCTAGAATGAAAGATTTTAGTGTAAAAACTAGTATCAGCAACAAATGTGTCTATCTGTCAACTTCAGCTAGTGCAACTATCTAAACAAAACAAACCGACAAAGCAAATCTTTCTATGTATTTACGTATTTATCCTCCTGTATATTCAGATGTGGTATCGTAGGAGATTATTTCAGTACTTCAAGGAAATGGAGATTTCCTTGTGAAGTATCTGTACTCTCAGCTAGTGGTGCCAGAGGACAAGGGAGCTCCAGATATTGTCAGTGCAATTTTGTTGTTCCAGAAATCATAATTTCATGCAAAAGATGGAAAATGAGAATGTGGCAACTTCTATACAGAGATTTATTTTTTTTTAAATGTTGTTAATCACTGCAAGCAGGTATGCTTACCTTTCAGCATTCAAGCATTGAAAATGAGTAGGAAAAAGAAAAAAAATCCAGAAATTTTGGTAAGCTCACAAAAACACAGAAAAAACAAAAAACAAAACCCAAATCATCCCTCTGGCATTTGCTGTCACAGTGTTATGAGGGACACAGCAAAGCTCTGACTGATTTCCCCTCTGATCAGATAGGACCTGAGCAGCCAGTGTATAAGAGCACACCCAAAGCTCTGGAGGTTTCACCATTTCTGTTCCCTGCATGGACCTGCTCATGGCCGTGGTGCTCTCAAGGACCCAAGTGTTGCATGACCACCAACCAAAATAAAGGCTGTGAACCTAAAATGAGGGTGATTTATCTGCCTTCTGATTCTCAATTAAAAAAGAAAAAACAACAAAGCAAAACAAAAATCTTGCCAGGAGATAAGAACATCAGTTTTGACTGAGTTGGTCCAAATCACCAGGATCGAAATATGATTCTATTCTGTTCTGCTTCACAGTTAAACCAGTAGACTAAACCATGCTTGTAGGGAATATTATCTTTGTAAAAATTCACATCCTTTTCAATTTCAATTTAATTTCCACTTCATTTTTTCCCTTATATTTATTCCATAAACAAGCCATTGTGTTATTAATGATTCAGAGCTCACCAAATCCATATGTTTTATGGATTTTATGTCAAACTGGACTCATAGTACTTTAATAAGGAAAAAGAACAATATTTTACTGTACTCACAGTACCCAGCCAATAGGCCTGTAAGCAGTTTTAAATCTATCTGTAACTGCAACATGGAGATTGCAATAAGAAATAGGTATTATCAGCTTCCTCTGCTCCTCATCGTGCAAAAGGATTGATGTTATCCTTCAGTACTTTCTTAAAGAGCCAGTATATTTGTAGAAAATCATTAATTCCTCTCTGATGGCTATAATCATACAAACAGGTGTAGAAGATCCTTTCACATTTAGTAACAAGTAGGAATCAGGTACATGAAAAAACTCTTAAGCAGTCAAGTAAATTTGATTCTACTCATTTTTCTGGAGACATCTACTTTGCCATATGCATGCTCAGAGATTTTGCTATTTATGCATTAGAATGACATATTTAAAGTAGTGAATTTCATATTAGCAATGCAGATGGAGGAAAGAATGATCTTGGAAAATTATACAGTGGAAAGACTGGTGTTGGAGGGTAGCATGAGAATTGGAAATCCTAAACAAATCAGAGAAAAAGAATATAAAAGACAAAACAGAGTGGGGAAAGCAGACAGACTTGTTTGAAAAAGAAGGAAGGTGAGGTACAGAATCTGAGGAAAAGCTGCAATATAAAGACAAAGAGTAGCAGCTAATAGAAACATTAAAATGTTGAGATAGCATTTCATTGATACTAATTAATAAGAAATGTGTTACTGTTTTCAAAGTTGGTGCCATTTATTTTAATGGAATAACTTATTGGCCCCTCCACTCCTCTGTTTATGCCAATCTCTTGCTGGCAGATTAAGATATTGGAATGTCTGCTTACACAGTTTATTTTAAGCTCTATCATACATACACATTTGCACAGAAAGGTGCTATGATGACTGTTTATGAGATAAGGAATTTGGAAAAAGGAGTGTATAAGACAGTGGTGGAGGAGCAGAGAGATGGAGGAGACTCAGAGCATAGAGGAGACATATTCAAGAGGTATCAATCTTGATATTAGAAGCTCATTAATTCTCAGCCTATTTTCAGTGTCTCTGTAGAGATTTACCATATGTGTCAGCTACACAGTCTTGGAGCTCAATTAGAAATGTTTTCCAACTACTAGTCTAAATTACCACTGGAAAGCCTTATCATTTTCAACAAACTTTGATGAGCAGGATAGCCTTTAACAGCGATGTTTCGTGTACTAAACACTGCAACTGGCCTTTTATGTTTCCCATAGCACTGCTGACAGATGAGTCTGATTATCATCCTAGATCCACCTTACTGACATGCATTTGGACAAAAAAGACAGCAACCAAACTGAAAAGAAAAAATTCTGGGAAAAGTAATCAAAGACAAATTTAAAACTTCAATAGATTTTCCTGGAAATTTGCCCACAAAGCATATTGTTTACATATCCATCTCCATCCAGAAGTTTGAAAGCATATCCCAGGATGCCTGCTGTTAATGTTACAGCCTTACTCTAGCCAGATTTCTTGCAAAGCTTCTGGATAATCTAGGCCAAGACTAATTTGTCAGTGCCAGGTTGTATGATGATTTATGACTATAGCTGAATGAGTCTCCCTAACTAGTTGTTTTGAACTGAAGCCATTCTAAATTTCTAGCTGGCAAAGTGGATGCAAGCTTAGAGATTCTAAAGTTGTTTATTGAGTTTCCAGATGTAATTCATATCAATAACTTCTGCAGTTGAAGGAAAAATTTGGAAGAGAAAATATTAAACTTTTTAAAGCCACATCATACATCAGTAAGCATAATATGTCATGGAGGGAGTTAGGCTTGTATAGGAAATGTGAGAAATCTGAGTTTGAATTTTATTTGGTCAGATTTTTTCATGTCACACAAGCATGAAACATCTAAACATACACCCAAGATAAGCCTGTAAAAACAGCAACAGTTGTCTTAACATGTACATAAAAGCAGGCAACCTATAAATGATTCTCCTTTTGTAGGGTGAACAGTTACACTCTGATTTTCCTTATCCAAATAGCAAAGATGTTACGCATGATGTGTAGAAGAGGCTCAAAAAACAAATCATATCCACCTCATCCCATCTACCCCTCAAAAAGAAGGATAACTGGGGGTTTGAAAATCACAAATAGTAAATCACAGAATCACTTAGTTTGGAAAAAAAAAACAATAAAATCAAATCCAACCATCTACCAAATCCACCACTAAGCTACACATCCACACATCTCTTAAATAACTCTGGTGACTCTACTACCTCCCTGAGCAGCCTATTCCAATGCCTAATTACCCTTCCAGAAAGAAATTATTGCTAATATCCAGTCTAAATATCTCCTGGCATAACTTGATGCTGTTTTCTCATGTCATCACATGAAAATAGTACTGAAACAAAGATGAATTACAAATGTCAGAGGGCAGACTGTAGGAGAAGAAATTTAAGAGTAGTTATGTGAAAAATGAATGACATAAATAAATAAAGTCCAAGCAGCTTGGATGAGCAACACAGATGTTGTATTCCAATATCATTTCTTCTTTGGACTGTTAGAGTAAGATAGTGCTTCATGTGTAAGAAAGGATAAGGATCAAACCCTGTCTGGCAGTGAATTAATGCCTCTATCAAAAAGATCCTCTTAAGGAAATATTAATTTGTTTTGTTCTGAAAAAGAAACTTCTTCCTGGAAAGGTATGAGTACTGGGAAAAAAAAAGAAAAAAAAAGTTCAAAATGAAAACGGAAAGACATTTTCTTTTAGAAGCATTGTCTAAAAGGCTGAAATCTGAGATTCCATCGAATTCAGCCTGGTTTATGCTCAATACAGCCATCCAGCAGTGCTTTATCAGCACAATTATGTAGATAATGAACCACACCTCAATTATGATGAACCTCTCTACTGCAGGGGGAGGGACAAGGGGAAAAAAAGAAGAGGAACAAAGAAAAACAAACAAAAAAACCAAATATGTTATTAGTCCTGCTTCAATATCAGAGGATCCACTAGCAGGTCAAAGTTGTAATAATTTCATTTCAGAGTAATAAAATCAATACTGAAAAATGGTAAAACAACAGCTATCATGGCTGTTTCAGATGTTATGATACCATTATAGCACAGTAGCCTTATTATTTACTGTGCTTCTTCCTAATATGCCTGACCACCTGTAGCAATTGTTTCTGAATCTGCACAATCAAAACCCTAAATTAAATCTAACAAACACAAACTGTTTTGAGCTAACTTGTCCTCCCTTCACATTTGTTCATTATGGAGTGACCTACTCTTTTCACATCCTGCACAAGTCGCATCTTTGTAGATTGTGTTTACTGAAAGCTGATTGTTACAAATGTTGACATTCTACAGGTTTATATACCAGGGAATTAAAATAAGAAGAATCTGACAACGGCATTGTAAATAACATGAGAGACCCTTACTATACCTGTATGTTGTATGAACACAGTGGAAAATCAATTTACTCAGCTTTCAGAGGTTTTTTGTGGTGCTCAATTTCCATTGTATGAATGTTATTAGAAGTGCAAGCACATAGCTGCAGTTATAATGTCAAAGTCATTCATATTATAACAAGGTTTCAGATGCTCCATAATGAAGACTTCATCAGAGAGTGAAAATTATTGGCTCCCTAGTTGATGACTTTTACAAAAATCTTAAGAGTAGATAGTTTGCCAGCTGGATTAATCTGCCTATGCACAGCCATTTATGAAGCTCTGAAATTTTACCACTGGCAACAATGCAATCGTTGAAAAAACTCCAAGAATATTGAGTTCGATGACAAACAATGGTTTGCTAAATAGAGACATGCTGTCCTGACAGCTCTGCTTCAGCTGTATGGTATGATATGTGCCAGCAAAAGCAAAGAAGACACTCTGTAGCATCATAAAACTGCTTCCAAAAATGAGCACCCTGCAGCTATTAGAAACTGCGTGAGAATCACCAAATGTCAGCCTCATGCTCAACAACACTCAATTTAATAAATGGATTTAAGACAGCGAACACAAGATGCTTCAGAACACCCTTAAGACTATGATGATAATATTGAGTCTTTGAGAGAGAAAAGCAATGCTCACCATAAAAAAAGGGGGAGCATTTTGTTTCATTTTAGTTCCTTGGGACCAATTAGAAGCATTCTGTCATTATTATTGTCAGCAGTAGGAACAGTGTACGAACTATAATCAATTTACTGATACATCCTAATATTGATGGTCAAAGGCCTGCTCTGAAAACAGCCCCACATTATCCTGGTACTTAACATTGGTTATTAATGATTTTATTTTTTGTTGGTGGTGGGTTTGATTGTTTGTTTGTTTGTTTAAAATAAAATTTCTGAGACAGCTACTTACATTTATCCAAATCTAAAGAAAAAGTATTTCTGTATATCTGCAGTGGGAAAAAGTATTTCTCTATATCTGCTGATCCGCAGTATGCTACAGAACTGGCTGGAAAAATAGAAATTTTTTTTTCTATGGAAAGCTGTTGTTGAAATTTTGCAGGTTATCTCATTCTTCCCCTCCATTTTTTTCTCTTGACCTCCACTCCCATGGCTGCTCTGTCTGTGATTGTATCCAGGGAGGAGAGAGGTGGTCAGGGACATCAGCAGAACAAAGACCTACATCAAACATTTCCCAGCTTATGCAAAATGGAGACCAAGACAAAGGCAATTTCAAGTGCTTACTGAAGGATGCTGAATTTGCCTGGCTTTTGTTAACACTTTTTTTTTTTTTTTTTTTTTCAGCTGTGCTGCTTTTGCTAGAAAAGCAAATAGGAATAAACCTTGTCCCACAAATTCTATTTATTTGTCCGAGTTCCTGATTAAAGCAATTCAGTTTTAAAGAGATGTTTCATTGCCTTGATGGCTGCACTGGGGATATTACCAAATGTTATAGTTATATGATGAAATCAGTCAAAGAAAAGCTAGCTGGACAAGTACTGAAAGGTTTTACTCTCAGCTAAAGTATAAAGGTTGCTACTTAGCAGAACTCAGAGGTCTGGTGTTTTTACCATTAATTTCTAGCTTCTAATTAGCATCTATGAAAGTCACAGCTCCTAAATCCCCCAGTGAAATCAGAAGTGTAATACATTGGCAACAAAAAGCTGAAACTGTTGTCTGCTTACACTCATGGGCCTGTACAAGACTAAAAAGAATACAGAAATATGGAAAAAGAGTTCAGGTTGTTCTTTGAATATTCTTAGTGCTTGTAAAAACAGTTTGAATTTGGGTAACTGGGCATCCTGATTTAGTGCCTGGTTTAATGGCTGATAAACCTGCTCACTGCAGGGGGTTTGGAACTAGATGATCTTTGGTGTCCCTTCCAACCCAAGTCTAGAATGATTCTAACTCTCCAGAGTCCCAAAAGACCATATGAATGATGACAGTCAAAATTTCAAAGCTTTCTGTTTGGACACAGGTTTTATGCACACTAATATTCATGTAAAAAAAAAAAAAAATCAGAATATGTTTGTTTAAATGTCCCAGGGCTGTATGGTACACAGAACAGAAATCCAGTCTGTGGAAGTGCTAAGATCTGCTACTTCACTACAGTGATTATCCCAGCAAATCTAATACTTCATTTTTCTTAAAGAAAAGGATAAAGTTTTATCACTGATTTCACCAGACCCAAAACTTATTTTCAGGCTGCCACTATTTAGAGTTACTTATTTGTTCACAAGTTTTAAGGCACATTCCTTTGCTGCTACTAAGACATGCACATTGAGTCAAAGACCCACCCATGGCACAGCGGACACAGCCTACTACACATGACCTTAGTCCTGCAAGTGCGATCATCCACCCTAAGTTTCTCAGGCTCAGTGTGCAGGGTTTAAAACACTCAAATCTAGATTCAGCAATGGCTTTCACTTCCTTAGAAATTCTCTAGAGGCACTCAGTGACCTATTTTAAACCTCAAATTCTACACAGATCAAACATAAAAATGAACTTGTAGAAATCTCTAAGTCTGATGCTTCTGAGACAGCTTTCTCGGTAGAGAAAGACAAAAATAGAAAAGCTTCATCGTATGCCTAACAACAAGACAGAAAATATGCAGATAAGCTCACTGCCTAGCGGGGAAAAGGAGAATAAGGAAGATGGGGTTGGGTAGGCTGCAGCCAGCTTTAAGCTTGTGCCATGAGTGTAAATGGAAAGTTTTTGTGTATCACAATCTGTAATTCTGTGGACTTGGGGACTGACGAAGGAAAAAGAAGGGAGATATTCATTTTAAATACAAAGTGGATCAAGTGACTGTCATTTTAAGATGAGAAGGGACAAAGAAATGCCTACAATGGCTCAGGAGAAGAAAGCATTTCAAGCAATTGGTGATTAATTGTACTCTGCTATGCCACATCTCTTTCTATTAAACCCTAGATTGCCAAATCTGTTTCCTAATTGTTTTTGTGCTTCTCAGACTTTCTTTTGTCTTGCATAGATGTAGGCAATTTCTATGCCATCAATATCTCATTAAGGGATGTGGGATGTGAAATGCCTTGTTTTGGTTTTAATTTTATTTTCCAGGCTTTTTGCTGCATTTTATGAAATGGCATTTTTTGCTTGCTTGTTGCGGTCCATTTGTTCTCTGGCATTGCTTTTCCGCAGGTTATAGCTTTATTTGTTTCTTCGCCTGTTGGCACTTAAGGTGTATGCCAATTATTGTTACATGCTTCGCCATTGCTACCTATTGCTCTTCATTTCCCTAACGACAGCCTCATCTGAATGCTAGTGCCTGCTCAGGTTGTACATATGTAGATAGCAACTTCAACTCATCTGTGAGCTTTTATTTTTATTCCCTCCCCCTCCTTCTCCTACTGCAGTTTGCCTTAGAGTTGTATTCATGAGGAAAGGAATACAGCTGCGTGCTTTCTGCCTGGGGCAAAATCCTGCTACCACTTGTGCTAGTAGCAGCTCAGAGGAAAAAGGAAGGGCATTCACACAAATAGCTAATCAAAGGGTTTTTAATGATACTCATTAGGAAAGAAATTCATTAACAAGCCAGCACAAGAACATTCCCTGAAGCAAGAGTGATGCTATTGGTCACATCGAAGTCCCCACCTGACTAACACCTTTATTGCTGTTAATAGTAAGGCCAAGTCAGCAGCAAAATCAGTTGCATTCAGTTCCTGATAAAGAAAAATAAATAAATAGTGACACCAGCAAAACGAAGTCAATGAAGCTGGATACGGGCTTTTCATAGGGTTTGGTTGTTTAGCACTGACCATGCCTTTGAATTCATACAATTTTACATTTCCCACTCTTCATTCTCTCCCTCTCTCCTCACGTTTCTTTTGATACCTCTGGCTACACCCACTGACACCCATGGCAGTGGTGCACACGTGCTCCCCATAGCCCAGCCCAACAGCACCACAACCTCGGGTGGATCTGGTGAGCCCTCTCCCAGTAGAAGCCCTCAGAAGGACACCTCAAGGGAAGGCACAGTGGGAGCTGTGCTGAACTGTAGGCAGATGCGCAAGGCACTGATCCAGGCACATTGTGGCATGCACCTACTGCTTAGCACAGACACAGCCTCTCAGCGGAGCTGTTTCCAACTTGAATCGCCTCTTTGTGCTCACGCCATTACTTACCTACAAAAGAGATCCTGCATTTTTCTGCCAATTCATTCCCAGAGATTAGCATTAGTGTCTTGGGATGCTCGTTTGCTCTGTAAAAATTAGGTTTTTAAATAGAGTGAACCAGAAATCTTACTTTTATTGCAGTACCTTGATAGAGCAGAGCTAAGTTATTAGAAAAAAATTGGAGCGAGCCTTCTCCCGGTTGTTATACTCATGTAATTGCTACAGCCTGATACATGAAACTGAGCTTCACACTCACGCTTAGAGCAAGATCTCCATTTTGCAAGGACAGAGCAAGTTCTATTCTACATTTTTTCTGCCAAAGGAGGTCAATTAAGTTTAATTGGCTCTAATTAGCACTTGCTCAAGCTGTTATATTCTTTACCTGCATCCGAGTGGCTCTCCAAGCGCTGCACAATGGATTCCTGCTTTTGAACGCAAACAAGAATTACTAATGGCATCCTTGAAGGCAAAAGGTGCAGTGATAAGCACAAATGGGGAGCAAATATGGGCACAAACAGCTGCAGGCCTTTTTAGAAAACAAATCCCAAACATTGAATTCCCCATCTGACTTTGACCAATTGAAGTGAATGCAACTGTGGACCTTGCTGTTGATAGTTGTAACACAGAAAGTACACAAATGTAAGTATTCTCTAATGTCATGACTTATTCAATGCTAGAGAATGGGGGAGGGAGAGTTTAGCAGCTTGTGAAGAAGAAAGTCCAATGGTAGCTAAGAAAAGATACCCAAGAAAATGAAATAAAATCAAAACAAAACCAAACACGTACATCTCAAATGTTTTGTTTTCTATGATTTTTTTGAGGATTGTTTTAAAAGGTTCATGTTGAAGTGACAAGGGTTGTTGTTGTTTTCATTCTGCTGCATAGATTGGAACAACAACTTCACTGGCCTAAATGTCAGCATATGCAATTTCAGTCCTTGGATCATGTGGTGAGAGGCAGGCATTGAATCGAGGATGGTCTGTAATAGACTGAATGAAGAGTCACAAATTAGAAAAGACACTGCTATACTGTGGCTGCGGTTTTCCTGGATGTAGCTGCACAGTCAAACAGAGGCAGAGAGCAAGACAGTTCTCACACCAATGCCAGAGCTCAGAGGTAGCTCTCCCCACACACCCAGTAACTGTCCACATTCATAGCACACAGGCACAGCCCTATATCTCCTCTGAGTCCCACCAGCTATCTTTAAGCCATAACTATTATTTTGGGTTTGGAAGCAGTTGGCAGGGTGAGATGCTGGTCTAACAAGAGCTGGGAAACACAAGGTAGAAAAAGCAAAGTGGTTGGATGCCACCACTCTTCTGTGCAATGTGTGCAGAGCCTTGATGGCCAAAGACTGCTTGCTAACCAACTTTTTTTTCCTCCTACCTCCCCTGCTAAATTTCCTAAAGATCATCAATCAAAAAAACTAATAATAATAATAAAAAAAAATAGTGCATAAATTGTAGAAAAACAGTTTCCTGTATTTTAAAAAGTTCCTGCCAGAATCTCCCCCAACCTGAGCATCTTTCCTCTGTCAATTGTGAGGACTCTTTTCCAGGCTTAGAACACATCTTTTCTCCTGACTGGCAATGCATAAGCCAGCACAGTATTATTTTAAACAGTTGTGTCTTCCTTTTCCATTGGCTTATTGTTAAATCAATATACTTAAAATATTCCATGCTTTTTTTTTTTAACCTTTTTTTTTAACCTTTTTTTTTTAAACTTTTTTTTTTTTTTTTTTTTTTTTTCCCCTGGGAACACTCTTTCTGTGGTATTTCAGGTGAGAGCAAAACTTTAATCAAAAGGTTAACTGACCTGGATAAGGACTTGAGAAACATTAAATAACAAAAAATAAATGTCTGTTTGCATCACTGATATGGCAGCAATACACCACTGAAGTACATGGAATAAGTTATTAATCGATTCTTCAGCCCTCCCACATTTAAAATTGAGCATATGTAGCATCTATACATCCTGGGGATACCCTATTCTGGGTTGGCAGTAGCTCCACCAGTACAAAACCCCCCAAGGTCAGGGGGTGCTCAACTAATGAACACAGGTTTGTATACGTATACTAGATTATGGGCTTTAAGCAAGGTACACCATGTGTTTGAAGCCCTTACTGTACACTGACATAGTATGTATGCAAATGGAGGCTGTATCACTAGAATAGCTGTATCAGTGTAATTACATTGGTACAACTATTCCCAACGTGGAGAGGAGCTTCATGAGAAATCCCTAAATTGCAGATGATGTTTCCCCTTGGGCTATTTATAAGACAGCTATTAACACAGTTCAAAAAACAGGGTATAAAATGATCCTTGTTACCTGTAAGTGGACAGTGATGATTACAGCTCAGTCTATGTTATTATTGCCTGATTGTTACCAGTTTGGATTTTCACATATTGACTCCTTACTCAAGGTATTTTAACATAGATTTGAAATGTGAGTATGTTTTATTTTTTTTTCCCCAGTAAATATACAATACACACTTCAACAGGACTATTAACCAACTTTTTATGCCAATTAAACTTTGCTGCACTAACAATACCAATGAAACACATTAAGAGGTCATACTTTTTCGTGAACAAACTGTAGCCAATAAATATTTTTTTAAAAAAACAAATTAAAAAACAATTCTAAGTGCTGCCACAACATCCCTTTTCTTTAAACACATTATTCACAATAAATGTTTTCCATTTTTTTAAAAAAAGAAGAATTCTTCTTTTAAAATAGTAAATTAAATGGCATTTTAAAAAATATGTACTGTGGTTCATTGGAAGTACACTGTATAGAAAAGAGAGAAAAAAAAGAAGAGACATCACCTGTAAGATAATGGAGACACTTTGCGATACACAACAACACTTTATGTAATATTGTAAGCAAATTATTAATGAACAAAAATGTACAGAAGCAGATGGACAAGTTAGTGAATATCATGGTACTGCACAGCTTTAATACTGACACACATTTACTTTCCAGTAGAAGAGATAAAACACATATTTGAAAGTAATAGGGATGGCTTCATCGACTTCTAATGATACTGAATTTTAAATAGGATATAGTGAGTAAGGTGTTCCACCAAAGCTCAGCACAAGCTTTCAAATTAACAGAACTATTCCATTGGTGACTAGTTAAACATTTTTTTTTCAGAGAATTCTATTTGAATTGTACCCTGAATAATCTTCTCTTCATATGTTAATAACGAAGTAAAAAAAACATACATATGTATTTATGATATCTTCTTTAACTTGCTTGAACAATTTTGCACATTTTTAAATAATGGTTTTAACTATAGTGATTAAACAAGCAGGTAAATTACATATACTCATTGGTCACTTATATAGATAAATGCATTAATTTCTCTCAACTCTTTTTGTAACCTGCAAAATAACAGTCTTGACTTTAAGGAAGTTAACTACAATTTTTTTAATATTTGATAGTGCTGAGTTATAGCTGATGGCTGTCGTGTTTTATCTTATCATGGAATGAGTTAATGACATGAAAAGCAACACATATTTAGCATTGAAATTTACTCTTCTAAATTCTGCCATTACTAAAAGTGTCCTTAATACTGGTGAGCTCCAAGGCAATATATAAAACAACATAGACTGATTATATGAAAAGGGTATTCAAATGGAAAAATGTTCATGGTCAGAAATAGACTAACAGAAATAAGCTATAGGATGCAATATTTAAATTAAGCAAATGAGGGCGATACCTATATACAACATTCTAAGAAAAGTTTGACAATTCAATCATTGAGATTTGAGAGGTACAGAAGATTTGGACAAAGTAATGAAAACTAATGAAGAGACAGGATGCTGTCATTAATGTCCACTTACAGACTTTGGTTTATTCAAAAAGTGTATAAACATGCATTATTTCCTCATTATAGTAGGATGTGAAGCCACTCACTAAAAAAACAGTTCAAGGATTTTCTTTGTATCCAACTTTTTAAATGTATTGCATCGCAGAAAATATTCCTAACACAATAATTTGACTGTTACTGTCCTTCCAAACACTAAAAATTTAGTGAAATCAGCTTCAGCTCTCACAGACTTCAGGTAACAGAACACAAAGGTTTGTCTAGACTGCATCAAAACAATTAATGTCATGAATTTCAGTGGTGCAGCTCTATTTACTATTGTACTGTACATGTATTGGAAAGATGAAATAAAATACTCTGACATTTAGGTTTTTTTTTCAGAAGCAGCCTGAATATGCTTTAATAATAGATTGCATCCTTAACTACTCACTAGGTATTCCTTGAGTTTATACTGTTTGTTTCTTCTGGGAAATTTCTGACTTACATTTTGGGTTGCAGAAATTAATGATAATAATTCTTTCAAAACTGCAATATAAAACAGCTTTAGTGAAACACCTTAATTTCTTTTGTTTGTAGCAAGGTTTGTTTTTCTTTATCTTTACTTAATGGCATTGGATGGCTAAAAACAGATACTAAGGGAATCATTCTAGTGAAAGGGTCTAGGCCATCTCATGCTACTGTTAATTTTCATATTCACTCTTTAAACTGAAACTTCCAACTTCTGACCCCTTCTTAAATAGGAAGAGCAACTATGTTGTCTGCTTTTAAAAGATTTACATCTGTTTCTAATGTCTTTACTGACATCATTTTTGCCTGTCACTTTCTCATTTCTACACCCCAATGGAAAACCACCTAACATACTCCTTTACATCCAGCATTATCCAAAGTAGCTTACAGTACGTAAACCTTCTTCACACATTCAGTCTCTTTTTTTCTTCATGTCATGAGGAGTAGAGTTTTGTGCTTATCACCAAATAAAATTGCAGTGCAAACTTTAAACATAAAAGTTACACAATTAAAAGTTAATATATGGCACCACAGCCTATTAATTCACATATAGTACAACAGACCAATAAAAACAGACATGAATATGAACATAGCTAAAAAGAAGGTGAACTTGCATAGCAATGCAACAAAAGAAATTATATACAGAAGGAAATTCTTTTCATCCTGGAGGGTGATTTTTTTTTTCTTTTTGTATACTCCTGACAAGGAATATTTTAAGGTGGATGGTGTATAAAGAGAAGAACACAAGTATCTGTGGGATATGTGTGGCTGTGTGTCTTTACATTGCATTTACAGTTCTTTTAATAGTACATAAATAAAGAAAATGTTCATTGCACTGTTTAGTGTCATCACTTCCATGAGTTCAGCCCTGATGGCCCATCAGAGCAGCTTGCAATGTGTCTTCTCAACTACTCTATAGAGAGAAACAGAGAGAAAGAGGTTGTTATAAGGTGAAAAACAAACAAACAAACACACAAAACAAAGCCTATGTCAATATCAAAGCAGTGCAGGATAAATATTCAGTAGGTTTGGATAAAGGAGTTAATTGCTTCTAAGATGAAAATCAATGCTAAAATTCAGCACTTACCAACATCATATCTGAAATATCTCATTTTGGAGTTTGTGCACCAAAATCTCTTACAAGCTGCTTGGCAGTAACAGTAGGTGGGTAGTTGCGGAGGGTTTGATTGCAGCAAATAGGAGGTAGAAGTGCCAACAGCTGCATTGCCTGCATTGCTGAGCTAGTTTAGATCATGGTGTACTACTTCAAGCAAGAGACTCAAACCTTTTGGCATCAAGTACCACTGTCATGCATGCAGCATTAACATGGAAAAATTTAATAGGAACAGGAAAGATTTAATAGTATTTAGGAAAGATTTAGTAGGTACAGAGTGATGACAATAGAAAAAAAGTTCGGAAAATAATTCCTGTGGCCTGGGAAACTGGAATTTGCAACTAAGAAATTGGGCTACATGGCTACATAGCTAAAAAAACAGGACCTCCATCTATTGTCAAGAAGAGCATAACATTTCACAACAAGCAACAGAAGACTTAGGAAAAGGCATCACATCCTTGACATCAATTTGCCCAGCAAGTTTAGCACTGTTTCGTTCACTTCTCTGAGAAAAGTCTCCAATGGCATTTCTATGACAAATACATTATGCTTTGCCAAGAAAATTCTAAATTATTAGAATCTCTGTTCAATTTTGCCAATGTTTTTATTCTCACTAGTGTTACACATTAAATGTGTAATAAGTAGATAATCTTGGCTTGACTTAGATCTGAACTGGTCCAAGTGAAAGAGTATATGAACTTCACTTGTCGTCACTGGAAAATACTGCAGAAGGCAATAAGAATAAGGGTAAAATTTAATCTGGTCATCACACTGCAATTCATTCTCTCTTCCCAATGATTTACAATTTGTCTTTTTTTTTTTTTTTTCCTATTTGAGAGTTGTAACTGTAGCTAGAGATAAACTTACATAATTCACCAGTAAACTGTCCTTGACTGTTTGATCCCACATAGCCTACATCGAGAAGGTCACTGGCATTGCGTTGGTGACCTCCTCGCAAGACTTCACCTTTTCTAGGTCCGGTGGATCCTTTAGAAGAAGATGTTCCTGAAGAGCTGTGGCCGCCAGGGGATGGGAAGTTGGGTTTACTATATGGTACCAGCGCTTCTTCTATAAAAGCAAAACAAACCAAAATCAATACACTGGGAATAAACAAACTATTCTGATCTGGATATCATATTCATTCCCTGCCTTCAGGTGTATGTCTTTTGTCTTCCTTTATAGCATGATGATTTTACCAAAGAAAATGTGCAACTCAGTGTTCTACTCATAGACAAGAAACTGGCATAAGCTTAATCTTGCTTTTGTGTAAACTCATGTGTTAGTTTGTATTAATTATAAAAAGCCTAGATTCATTATGAAGTAATACATCACAAATTGTTGATTGTTTAATAAAAATAGATGCACATACAATTTCCAAAACAATGCAGCTATGATTAGATTTTTGCTTCAAGCCTACTAGAATATGCTTTTTCCTTTTCTTTAGTTTAAATTATGGCAACATTTCCTCAATCAATTTAGATAAGGAATTGCAATATCAGCTAATTTAATTAGCTTCCAGCAGCTCAGTAATTTCTAACAATGCAAAGTACACTGAAGATTTTTTTTTAACTGACTGTGAATAACACTGAGACACACTATATTATACATAACATTAGTTGTTGTAGTATTTTGGGTGAGTAAATCTTCCTGCAGCTTGTTTCATGTTCCGTTATGAGCAAAAGGCTTACTTTACTCATTTTGCCTGTTCCTTAGTGAAGATCTGTTATAATGAACTGCCTGCAAGAACAGGATTAATGCTCAATAAAGCACAAGACCAAATATATTCACATAATGTCAAGTAAAATGAGACATCTCATCTGATTAGAGTTTCTGGGAGATACTGTAATAATCTTGACCTAAGAGGCAAAGCAGCAGCACTGATTTAACACTGAAATAGAAGCACTATTTTCTTTGCTGGATATGATGCACTTTTGCTGTCTCAGAAGTTAAGAAGGAGACATTGCTAAATATAGCTCAACGCAAGAAAGAACTGAAATATACATCCTTAACAAAAATAGAAAATTTGCTTCTTCTGAAATCAGTGGGTATCTTTAATTTTTTTTTTTTAATGTTGTTTTTGAAGTGAATCTGGGATAAAAGTTTTTTTTTCTTTTAATTTCTCATTTTCCATTGTTGGAAAGATGGGAAGAAATACACTTTCTTTGAAAGAGGACAAATTCACAGAAAGAAAACTAGGTGGGGATGGTTGGAAAGAAAGATAGATATGCTCTTATATTCATTAACAAAGCCTTTGCAAAGGTGGCAATAGTGGCACACAATTAATTTAGGAAAATGCTAAATAAGAACATATTTGTGGTAGAAATGCAAATTACCTTTGTGGAGGAAACACTAGTTTAATTCTTTGTGTCAACCAACACAAGCGTGTAGGATACAGGAATTCCCCATATGTTCTCCTATTGAACAGAATCTTTTCATAAGGTAAATCTGTTGCAGAAGAGGGCAAAAACCCAACTTCCTTCTCTGCCAAACTATCTCCCTATGGTCCTGCCGAAGGAATCAGAATATTTGCACTGCAGGACATTAGGGTATTATCAGTGTTTTGTGCTATGACTGTGCTGTCCTTGCTGAAATGTAAATAATTGCTTAAAAGACATAGTAAAATGTCATTTAACAGTTAAAGCCTCTTAAATTATGTTACCTGATCTTTATATACAAACCCTAACAACAGAATCAGATGCAAACCTGATTTCCAAAGGCTGGCTGAAATACAGAACAGCTTGCATTAAGGCAGCAATAAAACAAGCAGCATAAATCAGCTTAGCAGAAAGCTGGATACATTTTTAGAGGATGGAAGGAAAAGTCACTAGCATTACAAAAGAGTTTGAAGATGACATATATGGTCAACTGATTTGTTTTCCTGTTTTGTGGATTCAGGATAAGGCCTCCTTCGGGTTCAATGAAATATTGAGGAAAAAAACAACCATGAATAAATATGAAGTGCATTATCATTATGGAGCATATGGTGTGCTAAATTATCTGTTGTGCCCTCAGAAATAAATGCAATCCATAAAATAAACATTTGTGACATAAAATAAAGGCTAGGATTTTCATAATACTCTAGCACACGAAATGAAGGTGTCTGAAGTCCTTAGGATAGACTTACTTTCATTGAGCAGTACTCAAAGCAGTACCCATGCCTCAGTCTTGCAAAGAATATGAGGAGACATTGTCAATGCCTTTATCTATGAAAGACTGAGCCAAACTGAAGTTATAATTTCAACCTCTGCAAAATCTGGGTATGCGTGTGTAGTAAGATGCTTTGGTACCCCACAAGATAACTAAGAGGCTTCTGATATTACTGAAACAATTGCAATCGAAACCTGATCTAGCTCTACTTACTGTAGAAGGGTAGCTGGGAATGTCCTATTTGATATGCAGCATTCCACAGTTAAGCCATTACCAAAAACTCAGAGATCTTGTCTATTCAGAAAGCAATCAGTGGAAACTTGGTTCCCAACATTATTCTTCTATTTGCCTTCAAACCAATGATCTTGCTTTCAGAATTTCACCCACAGCCTGGCAAGGTCCAAATAAAGCCCTCTAAAGTGCAAGATAGATATTCTGTGGAAGTGGATAGCTAATGATAACTCTCTTTGGAAATTATTGAAAAGTGAGAGAAAAAAACTCTCATTAATAAAGGAAAAGGAATGAAACACAAGTAACATAATTTAAAAAGATATTGATAACATAAATAAGCATCCCATTCAAGAGCAGCCTTTTTCAATCTACCAGAGAAAAGGGTACAGAGAAGAAAGCTATAATGCATGATGCTAGGATGGGAAGAAAGACATACCAGATGTGAAGGATTGATTCTCCCCTACCAGGGAAAAGCCATAACACCAACTGCAGCAATCCTCTGTAATGCATAATGGACAAGTATTCACCCTGGTCATCCTGTCCAGCCCTAAATTCATTGCTCAGGTGGGGCACTGGAATTGTCAAAACCAAATTTTTTTTGTGTGTAAGGACAGATTAATGCAAGTCATTCAGTATAGGAAATTTACTATTTTACTATTAATTTAATACTCTCTGTGTCACAGAATAACAGATAACTTCCCTTTGTACTCTTAAAATTGGAGGAAAAGCAGAAGAGTTCTGGTAAAGAAGGTCAGACAAGCATACTTAATCTTTGTTCACAAAGAAATGAGATACATTAAATATATTGTGATATTCTGTGTATGTTTCTACAACTTGTACATTCTAGTTAAAATTGTCATTATGCTAAGTAGCATTTCAGCTTGGATGTCTGCTGGGGAAGCAACATGGTGGGCTGCAACCAATCCAGGAGACTCCTGGAGTCTGCTGAGGACAACTTCCTGGTCCAGGTATTGGACAGAGCAACCTGAGGTGGAGCATTACCGGATCTGGTGCTCACCAGTGCTGAGAAGATCATTAAAAGCACTCATCCATATCCTGGATGAGTTCCTGATCTGAAAGAATATGGACCTGGCAAAGCGCAGACAGGATCCAGAGCTTCAGGAGAGCAAGATTCTGGCTGTTTATGGAATTACTGGATGGGATCCTCAGGCAGAGGAGGCATGACTCTGACATGGCTGAGCTAGGATCTGCTAGCCAGAAGAAATAGGCGAAGGACAGTTTATCCCATCTGATAAATGAGAAGGGAGAAATGACAACTACAGACACAAAGAAGATTGAGGTACTCAATAAGTGCCAGTCTTCACTGGCAGTCAGATCTGCCGTCTCTCACATCTCTGAACCTCTAGGTGGGGGTTGGGGATGCAATGCCCCTCCCACTGTAAGAGCAGGGCAAGTCTGAAACCATCTCACAAGGCCAAATGTGTACAAGTCTGTGGAGCAGGATGACATGCATCCTAGGGTCCTGAAGGAACTGGCTGACGTGCTTGCCATGTTATTCCACCATATTTTAAAAATTATGGCTGTGACTGGAAAAAGGAAAACATTACTCCCATATTTAAGAAGAGGAGAAAGGAAGACCTGATCACTACAGACCAGTGAGCCTCACATCTGTGCCTGGGAAGATCATGGAGCAGATACTCCTGGTAGCTATGGTAAGACATATGTCAGATGAAGAAGTGATCCAAGGCAGCCAGTATGGCTTCACCAAGGGCAGATCTTGCCTAAGCAATCTTGTGATCTTCTGTGATGGAGTGACAACACTGGTGGACAAAGGAAGAGCAGCTGGTGTTATCTTCCTGGACCTTTGACATGGTCATACACTACATCCTTATCTCTAAATTGGAGAGATACGGATTTGAAAGGTGGACTATTCTGATAAATTTGTTGGATGGTCATAGCCAGTGTGTTGTGGACAGTGTCTCTATGTGCAAGTGGAGGCTGGTCACAAGTGATGTCCCCAAGGAGATATACTTCAGAGCAATATTCTTTAACATCCTTCTCAATGACATAGACAGTGAGCTCAAGTATACCCTCATTCTCAATGACATAGACCATGAGTTCAAGTATACCCTCAGCAAGTTTGCTAATGACACCAAGCTGAACAGTGCAGCTGATACAATAGAAAGGAAGGATGCCATCAAGAGGGACCTGGACACGCTTGAAAAGTGGGCCCACGAGAACCTAATGATGTCCAACAAGGTCAAGTGCAAGATGTTGCACTTGGCTCAGGGCAATCCTCAATCTTCTCCCAATCTACAGACGGGGATGCTTTAATATGCTATGTGCTATTTTCTTTGAGGACTTTACTCATTAAATCATGTCCCCATGACGGCTTTGCCAGCATTTTACAATTTTTTTTAGAATGTCATTTATATTAGTGTGCTAAATTAACTAGGAAAATTAGCATTAGAATAAAATCAGGAGGAAGAAGAATAATACAAGTACATCTAGTGTCACTGGGGGAGCTACATGCAGGCTTGAAGAAGTGGTGTAGCCCTAGAGGAAGATCATGTGCATTTTTTTTTTTTTTTAATTGTCTTTGAGCAATTGTCTTCTTGTATCACTTTAATCAGCACTGGGATAACATATGATTAGTGGACTAAAGAAAATTCCTGGTAAGGAGACTTGGCATAGCAGCTTATACTTGCAGTCAGGCTGAGAGAAGTGATCTGCAAACAGCATGGTACTAAAACTACAGTTTAGCACTGCCTCCTTTACACATTTTTACAGACTTGAAATCCCCTTAAAAGATAAAGTCAGCACTCAACAATATGAGCACGTCCTGTGCTGAAAGACTGTGCCATCATCTCGCTAGGCCTAGGAGATGAATGTTATTTTTGTCATATCCTTGAACAAGGAGAAGACCGTATTACAAATATAGCTGGAAGGAGTGTTGGTAGCTTAGAAGGATCAGCCTTACTGCAGAGACATGCAAAAACAACTAGTGCCAATTTAGATCCAGGCTGAAAGAACTAGAAAAATATAGCCCTGTAGTCTAAATAAATATGTCTAATAAAAAATACTTAAAAAATCTCTTCCTTCTTCCCTACCTTCCTAAAACTGCTGTTTCTCCCATGGCCATGCTTGACAACACTACCAATTGTCAAAACAATGCAAAGAATGAACAGAGTTAGGTTCTAATGAGATATCATAGTTGCAGGACGGAAAGAACTTGGACTGCAAGCTCCCATTTCACCTTGCCTTCTTAAAAAATTTCTGTCATGAGCCCCAGCATTGCAGGAATGCATAGACTCCTGCCAGCTACAGAAATCCTCAGCCAAAAAGCTTCAAGAAACATGGCCTGGGCTGGTGCAGCACACACGCACCTGATCCAAATGCTTGCTTGTGTTGGGCTTTCCTGAAATCCTCTTGGCGTTCTGCAGAGCTTATCCACTCCTGGGTTTGCCGCTGCCACTCTAGTGATGTCCTAGCTTGCCGGTCCAAGGAGCTCTTTGTGTCATCTACGCTGGGTGCATGCTGCCTCTCAAGAGAGCTTCCTTTCCTCTCTGCCGAGCCTCCGCGCTGGCCCGGGCCTATTTGCTGCCTTAAACCCTGACCAGGCGGTGGGTCAGGTGGTGGTGGAAGATCTAAAAAATGTGAATAAGATTTAGATGAACTAATTTTTAGTTGAAACAGAGCTTCCATTTGATGCTGAAAAGAAACAAACAATAACAACGTCCCTCACAAATGGCTTGAATCACTTTATCTGCTGATTTTAAAAAGAGGAAATTTCTTGTTAATCAGAAATTACTTTCCAATAGATTTCTAACTCAAGTTACTGTATTGCTAGTTCTTCCTAACTTCCATAACAATCAATAGACTCACTGCAAGTCCTGATTTACATTTCTAAGCATGGGATTTATTTTCCACAAGGTACACTCCATCTGCCTCTTTCAGTAACAGTGAACAATTAAGAAAGACTATGAAAATCAGATCTATGTTGACAGAGTAATTCTCGCCCATCATATTGGGGCTTGCTTCATCACTCCTATTTTTTGGGCTTCATTTTCAGTTTGAGGCTTACACACATCGTCTAAATACATGATTTTATCAAAATGTATAAAATTCCACAGTATCTTGGGAAAAAAAAATTATTCACAAAAGTACTGTCACTGAAAAAGCATCAATACATCTATGGAAAATGTGTGTTAAAATGGAATCACAAAGCAATGGGTGAACATTTTCTTCAAATACATTTTCAGTGTTCTCTCAAAACCTGTAGTCTTCACAGACACCAGGATGGCTACTCTTAAGGTTAGCAGTCTTGCAAATATAACCGATCAACATGTAATTTCACATCAATGCTGAAAGACACTTGCCTGATCCCTCTATCCACTCTGATTCTTTTCAAGTTTATGGCTTGTGCTACTACGATTCTTGTAGAATTGATGGTAAAACTTCTAATCACAGTTGTGAGGGTACTTTTTGTTATTCAGTTTGTTACCGAAGATAATTATAGAACCTGAATAATGACAATTCTAACTGTAAGATTTCATGTGAACCATATGATTGACTAGTAAGAATCAAGAAAGTTCTTACATTCTTAAAAACAATCAAAATAGAGACAAAAGTACTTTAAATATTCTTCCATATAGACTACTTGTTTTATACTTAGAAAACTTGTTTAATTCCGGCTTTGGGCAAAGCACTACCCAAATAAATTCATGTTACCCTACCAACTTCACTAAATCTATATTAGTCTACACTAGATATGGCTATACCCACTTTCTGGCATTTTGTACATTATGTGAAGGTTCATCAAGGAATTTGAAAAGCATGGAAGAGTAAATCTCTCCTTTGCCCGCAGGAAGGTCTGATTTTCTTAATCCTAGTGAGACTTAAACTCATTTTATATATTGCTGAGGAGGCCTTTGGATTTAATTTATTTGAAGCCTGTATTTCAGCTTCACATGAAGCTTCACATCCCTGCTGCTAGAGTTGATACTTCTGTCTCTTATATATGGGGCATAAATACTTCCCAAGTTGCTAAGACGTTGTTCCAAACCAAAATTGTCTCCTAATGCTAAATGCAGATGTGTGAGATACTCGTGTCTAATAGGGAAAGAAGTTGTATCTGACGTTGCTTCTATACTTTTGCTCATAGCTAAAGTGCTATATTCCAAATTAAGATATCTATCTTCTGGATAGAACAGTTTAATAATAATCTGTCAATGAGCTTGATGTGTGCTTTATGTTCAGCACTAATTTATTTGAGAAATTTTTAGTTATGAATATAGATGTGACCTTTCATGACAGTGGCAATACTTGAGTTACTGTATGTGGAAGCAGGAGGGTATGGGAGCTTGCCAATGTTAAAATTGCTTTATAGTGTTGGCTTCCAAAACGACATTTCTTATAATTGATTTTATTACAATCATAACCAGTTAATGTACAGAACCACAACACTGGCATCTGCTTATGCAATCTGAAATAGTTATTACTGAAGTTGTGATTTATAAGCACTTTATGAAGATGCACTGAATCCAATAAATGCACTCATAACATGTCATCTGACAATGCTATTTTCCAAGATAAAATATTTAGTTTAATATAAACAAAAATTTTAAGAAGTAGTACCACAGAAAAAAAATATTAAAATGATTGCAATATTATACTTCCTAAGATACAGAACACTTCTTCATAAATTGCTGTCTAAGAGTTGTTATTAATCAGATATCAAGAAGGTAAAAACGTCTTGTACTTAAACTGTCCTGCATGTTCCAGAGCTAGCTGAAACTCCTGGAATTATAGTAGACTTATTTTATTGGTCTGCTGTTAACCTGGATTTTGCTTTTAAATATTAGTAAAATGGGCAGGATAATTGCCTGATGAATAGAAGAGAAATCAAAAAACATGTTTGTAAAGCTTTTTGGGTGTTTTAGACCTCTGGATGAGCTAGCTGAAATGAAAAATAAAAATTATTTTCTGATGAAGCTTCACACAATTCTAGAAGAATTACAGGTACTACAGAATTAATGCAAGCTGGCTCTAGCCTGAGTACATACTTACTGAACTGTGCTAAATATGCTTGAGAAGATCTGACTATATCATTTGCTTTTTCACTTTTTTACTCCGGTTGATTGTCACAGTAACACCTACCCTTCATTTTTAATATAAAAAGGTGGAAGAGAGCTTCATTTGGCAATGTGGCTTTCTATTTACTCCACAGCTCAAGTTCTCTACTGCAAATCTTCTGCTTTAAGTAAAGTTACTAAATACGCTGTTATTTTGTTGGGGCATATATATAAAGACTCCATATATTTGGAGTCATGAGTTTCCTCCTCCAGTGTCACAGTCTTGTCTTTCCCCATCTCTTCTTTCCCTTCTCAGTCTAAGATGTCTCTAAGCAACTGTGCACGCATCCCTGCATACACTTGTACATATGTACCTACATGGTGGCTAATGGTTGGGAATTTGAATGCTGGTAAAAGGTAACAGATCAGATGACTCAGTTCTTTCAGTCCCTAACAAGCAGACTTGTTACCACACAGAGGGAAGCCAACTCATTCCATAATGTCCGTTACTCAAGGGAAGATTTGAATGTAGATAATTAGGGACTTCAGGAGGATTTTCAGTGAAAGCACACATAATAATGTTACTGATTGTCACTGCGCTTCCATCTACATTACATTTATCTTCCAAGTGCCACGTAAAACACCTGAAAATCCATACTGAGCTAGTAACTTCCTATGCTATGGGATGCCATCCAAACTACCACTTGCAGCCTCTAATGGCAAGCTTATCAAACTTGCAAGGCTATTTATAAGTGTATTGAGAGGTAGGTGATGGTCTTACTGATTTAATAATAGAGAAATTGTGATTGAGAAGCTGTAGGACATCAGAAAGCCTTATCAGATGCAGATGCATGCTTCACTTGGGATTACTCCAGCCTTCCTTTAGCAAGCAGAGCACTGGCCAAATGACTGTAAGCTTGGGCACAGCCTCTTACTATTAGCTAGAAAAGTTAAAGAACCAAGAAGTATAAGGACACCTCTTTCTAACTGTGCTAGTCATTTGTTTTCCTAGGGGCGATATTTACATTTAATAAGACTCTGAACCGTTTTATTGTACCAGATGGTAAGCATCTTTGCTACAGCCTGCCTTAATAAAAATTGCATATTAACAAGAGACTTGGAAAGCTAACAGTCTTAAGTCACATTTCTCTATTTTAACCACCAGCCATGCTTCCTCTCTAATTTCTCTTTGTTCTTTTAAACCTCATGCTCAAACAAGGAAGAACTTTCACCTTCAGTTATTCAGTTACTGTGTAATTGAATGTATGGCAAATTCCATTATTTTGTACTTTGTGAATACATTGATTTCAAGAAAATAAATTATTCCTTGAGCACTAGAACTAAAAGCATCTCATTAGTTTTGTTTGTTTGTTTTTAAGATTTTCCATTATTGACAGATTCGTAAGGTATTTTTCCTTTCTCTCCACAGTCTTTTAGGATGGGAAAGTTGAAAAACAAGCTGTACAGGAGGACAAATAGGATAATTCAATGTAGAGTCAGTCCAGAGGATTTGGACCTGAAACTGCAGATTGTATCTACATATTCAGTTATCATTTTTAATTTCTGGACACTGGAAATTCTTCAGTGTAGTCTGTTTCCATACATACAAGTGGCAGCAGCAATCTTTGTTCCTTAATTGACAAATGTCCTTTGCAAATTTAGCTATGACTCAGACTTGCCCTTACGCTTTAATGACTCATATTCAGCAACACTTGAAATGGAAAAAGTGTACAATTTGTGTTTATTTGTTTCTGTTGCGAGAGGGAATGGGAAAGGATCCTGTATGACTTCAGAGCACTGTACATTTTTGGAACACATAGTAAGCATTTAAGCTCGGTTTGTAACAGGCAAATGTTAACAGTATCCAGAAGTTGTTACTGTCTATGCTTGAGAGGTTGATTGTTTAAGAACATGGTATAAAATTGGTGTTCTGACTCAAATATACTAAAGAAACTCCACTAAAATTAGTGTTTTATAACAAATAATCAAAGACCATAGGAGATTCCTCTTCTTAAATAAATCTTAAAATCTGATCTCTTTCACTAATTTAAAGCAATGTCAGATTTTATGATGGAGTCACTCCCTGAGGAGTCACACTTCTATTTGCCTCATGACCTAAACTGGATTCCCATCAATCTTCCGGTAACCATGTTATTATTACACACTTCTATAGTAACAGTATTCTAAAGAAGTGAGATTAAGGTCCCACAACACTTAATACATTACAAACACACATGTACATATAGTTCATGGTGACAAAATATAAGCTACGCTGAAGGGTTAAATTAATGCATGCACAGAAAGGGGATTGACAGCACAATTGTGCAATTGACACAATTTCCAATTCCTACTCTCATAACACATCTATTTAACAGATCTGTGTAGCAGTGAGGCCTCTGGAATATATCCAGAAGTGGATAGCATTAATGTTTAAACCAAGTCAAAGCCACATGAGTGGGGTCTAAGCTATTTTGAGTTCTTTCCTCAAACAATATGGTAGTGAGGGTGAATCACAGAGTATGAGCTATAACAGTAACACTTCTGGTGAAGATTTTCACTTCTGGAATCTGTTCTCCACTTTTACAAACTGACAAACAGGGAATCTGACAGAACATGCTGCAAAATTGTATCTGTACATTTGATGAACATGACTGAGAGGAGAGCTGTAGTGTTTTTAGTGGCTCCAGTCCAGCTTGCATGCTGTTAATATATTTTTAAATATACCTAGAGTAATAAATAGCACATTATAAATAAACAAACTAAATACATGCTCTACCAAATCTATTTTCAACATGCTGCCTGATAAAAGAAGATGATGAAAGGATTCTCAACTGATTTTTACTAGAATACAGAGGACATTTATACCAAAGTGATTTTTTTACTCCTTCCCCATATACTCAAAGATTTGTCAATGTGTACTAAAAATTAGGAGACTGACATGACTGGCACTGGCATGACTCCTGCTCCCAGTGTTCAGACAGTGCCATTCTGAGGGCTACGAAAATAGGTGGGACAGTCAAGCTCTCAGAACTGCCCTGCCCTGAACACTGCAAGGCGGGTCAGCATGAGGAAAGTGACCAGATACCCATCTGCACTGCATTACAGTAATCCTTGGTGGCTCCTTTAACACCGTTTTTCCATTCGCCTCCTTCTCCTCACTGAAAATTTCAACAGTTAAAGTGGCTAGTAAGATTAGAAGAGAAGAGAGAGGAGATAGCAAGCTGCCCACCTTTATAGTCAGACCTTCTCAAGGAGTAACAGGTAACAAAGGCATTTTTTGCCAAATTCAAGATGGGATAGAGAAAGATAATGGAAAGTTGAACTGATTTTAGTGATTGGAAGAGCAGAACGGATACACTTGAAATTTCTAGATGGGAACTGGTGGTAAAAGGGAACTGGAGATGCTGAAGTGACAAACAAAGTCACTGAGGTCACTGAATTTCTGGGATGAAGCAGTACAGACAAGATGTGAGGCAGAGCCTTGAGAAAAGCATGGCATGTACTTCTATAGCTGTTGCACAGCTGTCAAAACCAGCAGAAAACAAAGAGAGCACTATGGCACTGGCTGCATGATTCTTCTTAGAAATTCACTATATGCTGGTGGTGGCTACTTAGAAATGAAATTACCCAAGGGTCACGTTTTAATGCCAACCCATGTTCAATGCCGTCATTTCTTCTTAAGATTTATACTGAGACCTGAGAGCTGATTTGTTTAGAGCTGACTTGTTTAGAGCTGAAAGGAAGAAAGGCTCCTTGAAGAATCACTTAACCAAGCTCCACACCGCTAGTGTTGCAATACCGCTGACGTACCTGGGGACCCTACTTCACCAAACAAGTAACTCACTGTAACAGACATTCCTTAAAAGACTGCTTTACGGCCTCCCATTCTGCACAGCTGCGTGCTGTAGCTCATCACCAGGGCCTCCCACCGCCACACTTACCGTCTGTTATTCCCTCCCTACGATGAGGCAAGGGGGGTTGGTCCAACCGGCCTCCCTTGTGTTTTTTAGTGGGCCTCGGCCTCTGACTCTGAGTGACAGCTGCACTGGTGTTGCTGTCAGTAGAAAAAGGACTGCTTGGCCGAGGTCTCTGAGAGGAAGGATATGCTTTGCCTAGAAAAAGAGAAACCAGATGACAAAAATATTATTGACTTGAAATGGCCCATTCTGTTAATGTAAATTCTGAAATATTAAATCTGGTCTAACTCTCAGAGGCAAGCAAGTGTCCCCATGAGATACCTGCTGATGTCAATTGCTTAAGTTACACCACAGTAAGAAAAGTGAGAAACTTGGCAATCCTTTGTCTTTACTTTTATAATTAAAGTTGCTCCATCTGTTGTGCTAAAACCGCTGCACACCATGTAACTCCTACCTGCTTGGTGTTCAGAACAGATGTATCATAACAACTCCTCAGCCCTCAGCAGTGAAGGAAAACACTTCTTCAATCATATCAAATTTATCTCCTCCTGCCTTCCACCTTCACATTTGCTGAGCCAGATTCTCATCTTAGTGACTCCCATAAGCACTGTATATCTGGAGTAACTCCAGTGAGATAAAGATAACTGCTTTTGCAAGCTATGTAGCAGTGCAGGTTTGTATACTTCAGGGCTCTCTTCTCTTAAGAAATTAAAAAAGGAATTTAAATCGTATTGTTTTCCTATTTATTTTCATTATTTTATGTGTTCAAAAATTATTTATTCTGAATGAATTCATTCCCTGGTTTTTTTTTTGTTTGTTTTTTTTTTTGTTGTTGTTGTTTGTTTGTTTGTTTGTTTTTTAATATATAGACTAATGGAGGTAAATACTTTCTCTTTTTTGATATCTTTGATGCTGTTCTTTGAAGCAGATCATGAAAAGTATCATGGCAGGAACCCCATGAGTATAGTTCATTTACTCCATTCACTTATTTTTTTCATGTTTTTATTCAGTTAATTAGGCTTGTTTCTTATTTAATAATGTTTGAAGAAAACTAAACATCACTGTCTTTTTTTTTTTTCTCTGCACATGATCCTTATCAAGTATGTTAATGGTGGATTATCAAGGATGTTAATGCTTTAATTTGTTTAGAACTTGCTTAAAATTATTACTTTGTTTAATCTTCTCTGCAGTGCAAGATTTGTAAGCCAGTCAGAACTTCTCTTTCAGTCCAATTGTAGACCCATATGCTTTAAGAGTTGATGGAAAGTGACAAAATAGCTGTTTGATATTTTTCTGGTCTAGGTTAATATGAGGCTGAATTATCTTCTGGTTAACTAGATCATGGTCTCTTGTGATTTATGTTTTTTAGTAAAACCCCTGGAAGATCCAAAATTCTAGTGCATAAGTGCCACACTTCGTGCATCATAACATATGTCCTTACTTCTAGCATGACACCACATACAATAGGGTCTAGATTAACCTAATCAGAAGTAAACTGCTATCTACTGCACTATTTAAAATATATTTGGTGCAAAAAGAGGGCAAAGTGGAAAAAAGTAGCTATAATCTCTCTAACATACTACTTAGCATTAAAATGCTTATGTTATAATAACATCTAACTATTGGCCTTCTGATTTTTCCTGACTATCTAAGGCTTGATCTTTTATTTTCAGACTGATGTGCACCCTGAGGAGGACCACTGTCTTAGGCTATGTTGCCTCCCAGCTTTGTGTCCCTGTCAGCTATTGGAGGTTACCATATTTGAACCATTTGTGTGGGCATTCCCTAACTCTCCTCTGGCAAAGAAAGCCAAATTGAACTTAAAGAGTATGAACAGTATGCCTTTGCTAGCCTGATGCATTTAAACTGAAATGGGGAGTTGAATGCCCACCCAAGCAGCTAACTCTGAAGATGGGAGGAAGCAGTAATAAGCATTTGGGTGAAGGCTGAAAACATTAACCTCTTATAGCTGGCACAGCTGCAGCCAGACAAAGACAAGTGATCAAGCCCTTGTTTCATAGATAAGGATAAAACAGCAAATGAACACAGACAAAATATTACATATCTTGTTTAAAAATAAAAAGAAAAAGGCCACTAGTGCAAAGAAATTCAGATGTGAGACTGAAATTCTATCCTAGCTCACACAGCACAGATGTACTGTAAAAATAAACTTGCAACATGCAAGCACAACTAGTGAGTGCAAGATGAAGAACCTTCATGCTTACTCTCTTGAGTAAAGAAATGTGATCATGAATTCAGAAAGCTGATTTGAAAAAAAAAAAATATATATATATATATATATACACTAAAAATTCTCTCCTTTATCCCCTCATGAAAATGAAGGAAAATAAATAGCACTGACCTAAATCAGACATGGGGCAAATACAAATGATATGTAGGCTCCCAAAACACATCTTTCAATGCACCTAATATCTGATTACAGCATGTTATTTTTTTATGCAGCCTTTCCAGGAAGAACTGCTGAGCAGTGTCAGACTCTATAGTAGATTTAGTGTGTGCAAATGGAGACAAGGATGAATCCAGTAATTCATGATTTAATTTCCCATGGGTGTTAAAAAGGAAAACTGGCTGAACTACATGACAAATCACACAATGGTTTCTGGAAAATGGAATCAAAGTGTCTTGCAGGAGAGACATCTTGTGTCTGGATTTACCAGTGCCTCTTATGCCTGACAATCAAAACACATCCATGTGAAGCTATGAAGTTGGTCTTCTCATTTCACATCAATAAGAATATTTTATAGCTGTTCTGAGTGGGAGAAAATAACTGTCCAAAGGAGTAAAGAGTCAGGACCTTAGATTTCCTCCAGAGCAATGAACAGAAATAACACTGCTGCTTCTCCACTGGAAAATGCCATTTTGCAATAAGATGGATTTACTGCGGTACAGCAGATCCATAATAGGCTGGTCTGATTGATCAGACTATCCTGGGAGGTATCATATCATAAGGAAACTACAGTAAGCATTGCAGAGCTGTTTCCACTTGCTGATATTTTGGTGGGGGAAAAATGGGAGGCTGTTTACATGTGCTTTTTGATTCAGCTTTTTCTCTGGATCATTAAGAGAATAAAAAGGCAATAAGAAGATAACCACAGTATTGGATACTCTTCTATAACCTTAACTCTAATAGTCTACCCAAGGAATTACGTGTAAGTGCTCAGTTTAAGTGCATATGTGACCTAATTAAGCTAGGAAAATACAACTGACAAGGGAGTTCTCATCCTGTTCTTTTATACTGCTGCAGTAAGGAATCATATTTAAAAGTGTCTGCATGTTTGAACTCCTTTGTGCATGTATGGTGGAAACTACTTCTCAGTCGACCTAATACAAGTTGCTTTTGTCAACTGAAGCCATGAAAAACACAAAAATGAAAAGGTTAGGAAGGATTTGTGTCTTTCATTCAGGTCAGTTCAAGCAAAACTGTTTATTTTAAGAAAGTAATAGTTTGGCCAAATTTGCTAAATAAGAAGAAGCAAATGAGACTTTTAACTATTTTTAACAGTGAAATAACTGTCTTTTAAGGATGATTACATCTAACCAAGGTCAAAGGTCTCGATGACTTGAAAAAGGCTGGAATTTCACCCTGTGATTTGTTGTTGGCATAGGACTTTACTGCAGATTCTTTTCTTCATTCCTAAAAGGTAGTATTTCTCATGAAATCACTGAGTATAGAAAGCTGGCAGTTACCAATCCTAACATTTGGAGACATTTATCAAGAATGCAAGCATTTTAGCAAAGGATAAATTTTCTACAAAAATGATGATAAATATTTTTAAATGATAAGAATATTATGGGAAATGTGTGCAGGAACAGGAGAAGAAAGCATAATAAAAAACAGGAACCCGAATGAATACTTTGATATTATGTTGTGTGGATTTAAATAATTAGGTTTTTGTTGTTTTTTTTTTTTTTAATTTTAATATGACTGAGCAAATGCAAATACATTCTTTGTTCAGAATATTTAAAAGGAAGTTCTGCTTATCTTTTTGTGTTGTTGTTAAAAATTAAACATAAGGAGCTTTACAATTAAGAACTAAATTATATTTACTTTTCATTCATTTATTCTAGTTGATAAGACTGGTTGTTTTCAAAGGCAGTAGTCACTTTACCTGTATTAAATTTCACTTGGCTAATTCTGATGGCATAATTAAAATTAAACTTAATCAAAATTTAATGATTTATTGAATTAAATACTGTTAACATCAGCTGATTAAAAAGACTTTTAAACATTTCATATCATTTATAATCAAATTGTAGCATTCCACCCCCATGCTTAGAAAAACTTCATAGAAAAATACATTTTTGCAAGAAGAGATGCAACAGAGGAGCAGGGATGGAGATAACAGTTTAAACATGACTTTCATCATTGGAAATGTAAATGATAGTGAGGAGATGTTGCAGGAATAAAATCATCAAAGACAATTCAAAGGCAGAATTAGTGATCTCTTAACCAAAATATTAAACAGAGCACATGTCAGTAAATCCATAGCAGAGTCAGCATAAAGAGAAACTGCAGAAGATTGAAAGTGCTGATTAAAAGCTTGCAGTATTCACTACTTCAAATCACTAAAAATGAAACATAACGTAAGTTTTTATTTTAAATATACTGGTAAAAATATCTCCATCCACCTTACTCCATGCATGTTAGAAAAATGTCAAGTGAGACACAGGTTCACTGAAAAGAAGAACAGGCAGAGACACTCTTCATGCAGAAAGCATTAACTTTGAGTCTACAAACCTGTTCTTGTCAGGCTGGTTCCATCCAGCCTAAAACCAGCTTTATCTGCTGCTGCAACCAGAGCTTGTGCAAAACTGCCGCTGGTAAAGATCGAGTCATCTGAGGAGCTACCTACACTAGATCTATGACTAGAAAAGTTACGGTCCTCATCAGACGCAGAACCCCATCCATTTACCATTGAACCTAAAAACAAATGTAGGGGTCTAGTGAGTTGTACATGTTTGAGATTTTTTTGATCATCTAAATCTTAAAGACCCACTTAATATATTCTTTCTCCACAGAAAACCCAAAGGGTGGCTAACAGAGCTTGATATAAAAGAGCACTATAAAAGCTAACTGGGATCTCATTCATAGTTTGCATTGTGTAACTGTCACTTTGTAAACCAAATAATACATATCCTCTACACACATATAGATGCCATAATAAATTATTTTGAATGTTAAAAGATTTTTCCCGGGATTGAAAGTAATGTGATTTTTTTAAATTATTATTTTTATTATAAAGCAATATCTAGTTTCATTTTTGCAAAAAGTCTTACTTTAAGACAGCACAAGTCTAAATATCAGCAGGTATGGCTGAAGTCAGACCTGGGCTTCAAGAACATTCTGGAACAAGATGGGCATTATGCCATTTTCTCAATCAAAACTTTAAAATAGATGAGCAATCTTAATGGCCCAAACAAAACTGATGGAAAGCAATCCATTTTACAGGATTGATTTTTCTTTTTTAAAAGGTTAGAAACAGACATTCAAGAGCAGAGCAAACACATTCTTGAATACTGAATCACACAGGAAGCCAGTGCAGACCTTACCATACCCTAGCTACAGATTACCACCACTGCAGGAGAGGAAAGCAATAATAACATCAAAAAAAGGAGCCAGGAAAAAAAAAAAATATATATATATATATATATAAAAGAAAAAAAAACATGACAAGAATGTAGAAATCTTGACATAATTAAAACACAAAGAACAAAATACTAAGAGTAGGATTCATACTTTCCACTCTTCATTTATGTTTTCTTTTACTTTTTTTTCACTGCAGAAAGAACTGATCAACTACCTAATATGGCAATGCAACATATATTTTCCAAAGCTATCAATGAGTTTGGATTATTTCAAAGTATCAAAATTCAGTGATTACAGATGGAGTTGATAGTGCTCTGTATTTCTTAAAATCATCATAAATGGTTAATGTATAGTTCTACAATGTCCAGTGGAGCACGAGGCAAAGAATACTCAGCTACCACCAAATACCTAGCTTCGCTCCAGGAATAGAACAGACATATTAATGTGTTACGAACTCTAGCTAAAGTGCAGAACTACCAGAATGCTGTTGGGACCTGAATTACTGCATGGCATTGTGTGGCACCATGTAGACATAGCATATTGTTCTGAGACAGCAAAGTTGTCTCTTCATCTTAAAATATCTGAAGGTTGCTTTTTAAAAAGTGGCATATTGAGAAAAGTACCAATGGACAAATGAAGATCTGTTCTCCAAGATATGACAACACTTGTGGAGAGATAAATCATGGACCTGACTTAACAATTTCTTTAGCACAGGTGAATTTATGTCAATATACCTAAGATGAACAGCGGTATCAGTATGTTCTTCAAAGCTTTTTTTAAGAGTTGTCCAGGAAAGTATTATTTTGTTAATTAATTATTAAATCAAAACTGATTTGCTTATGCTGCATTACAAAGCCTAAGAACAATGGATTATTTTGTGATGCTGCAGTGACTGAATCCTTTGATGTCAACAAAGTGGCAGGCTATAATAACAGAAGTCCATGCACTCCTAAGATACAAAAAAAAAAAAAAAAGAAACTGAAGAGGTCTATGGAGGTCTGACAGGCAGAAAGTGTGTTAAGTGCAACAAAGAGTGACAGAGTTAGATTCTGCTTGCCAAGAGCACACACACAATTGTTATTTTCCAAACAGACTTGACCTGATGCAGACAGATGTAGGAAAAGCTAGACAGCACAAGAGAAGGCTGAAGCTGAATTTCCTTGAGAAGAGGAACAAACTGAACTAACAATCAAAATGTGATGGGACATCAGAGAGAATGAAGAGCAAAGTCTTAGCAACAGTTATTGCTGCATGCGAACAGTATGAAAAGAGATACTAGAGATAAAACACTTCATGAAGATGTAAGAGAATGAAATGCTACAGCTGAGAACATTTTCAAACAACTGCTAATCAGCACATTCCGCAAAATATGTAAGCAGAAGCTGAAACATAAAAATATAACTAGATTCATAGATATCAAAAGAAGATATTCAGGTGCTGAAAATTTATGATGTATATTGTTAGTTCCATGGCCCAAGTATTTTATACATTCTGCTCTGTTTGTAGATACATGAAAATATATATTGAATAGGATATGTAGGAACGTACATAGGTTTTCTATATCTGTAGACAAAACAATGGATCTTTTCAATGAAATTAAGTTTGAATTTTCATTTGCTTATGTTGCTATGCCCATCTGGTAACTGCTTACAAGTTACACAGCATGTAATAAACATGATTGTTTGGCTGGAATACTTTTGGGGTGTATCTAGGAGCAGTTGCTATATTCCATCTGCTCTTAGAAGGATTTAATCTAGTTTTAAAAAAATCTACATTTGAAAAGTGCAATAGACTAAAAATCTGTACAAGTTTATAACGCTCTCTCCAGTGAGTGTTTATACACTTACCCCTCTACACAACACATAGCCATGTCAGATTTTCTTAACAACACCTACCTATCAATGATCACTGAAGCACTGCTATCAGACTCCCAGTTTTTCAGGCAACCCTCTGAGGGATCTGCTCCTGACCTCCTGACCTCTGAAGGACAGCAAACACCAGCTAGGCTACGAACAGGTGCCCTGCCAGTGGGTTGAACACAGCAGTTCAGTCCTTGCATGGACATGAGGTGGGGGAGGACATCAACACAGCTAACAATTAAAGCAAACAACGATGTTACTTCTGGTTAGTGGACTGTAAGCTGAAGAAAAGCTCTTCAAAACTGCTCAAATCAGCAAGCTAACCATAAAATCTCCACATTTTTTCCACTGGTTCCTGAGCTATCAAATTTCCCTATTTGTTCTCTTTTCCCAGCAGCATTCTGTCTTTGTCCTCTAGAAGCACAGACATGGCCCAATGGACACAAGCCCTGCTTCAGCCCAGGCCAGGCCCCTCATACCTCTATGCAGCTGCCTTCATATTGTGTGTGCAAGGGGAAGCCTTCCCTAATGGCATCTACCAGACTCTTGATTTCCCCAATCAGGCACACTTTTGTTTCTCTCTGAATAAAGGCAGCATAAGAGATGCTGACACTTCTTTCAGATCAACTGTGCATTTTTAGATGGTATGAAATAGGCTTTTAGTGTCTCCTTTACATGCAACTCACTGTGTGTTCTCCAAGAATGCATTTGAGTTTTTACGCTTTTTGGCAACTGTAAATTTTACTCTTGCTGACAGCAGCAGTAAATGCTTTATGCGGAACAAAATCAACTCTGTGAAATGTTGAACTCTGTTTTCTTGCTCCATAAAATATCTCTTGGTGCTAATGCAAACAGAAAACTCCTTGCTCTCAGGGAAAGGTGAAGGGAATAGAGGTGCCAGCTCCTTGTAGGCTGCACGCTACAGCTTTTAGTGGCATTTTGCCTACAATTAAAACACTATTTTTTTCTTTGGAAGGTGTAATCTTGCTTTACTTAAGGTAACAAAAAGTCTAACGCTTGTGAAACAAGATCTGCTCACAGCAAACCTAACATTTTTGAAAATTCCACATAGTACTTCTCTGCATGCATAAAAATCTACATGCTTAAAGATAATAACTGATGTCACTGGGACTTATATGTGTGTGCTTCTGCGCTTTCTTTCTTAAAAGCACAGAGCACACGCTAACATTACATGCCTCCTCCTCTGCAGGCATTCTGGTGGAACACAACCAGGCTGCTCAGGTTTGTCAGATGTGGATGAAGTCCCCAGGAGCTGATGCTGAAATCTTCCAGCCCATGTACAGGAAGAAGGCATTCGCCTCCTTTAGGTCATAATTATGAAGAAAGAATGACCACTAAATTTAAGGGGAGTGATTAAATAAAAGGGGGCAACAGTTGTTGCACCATTAGATAAAAAAGAATAGTGGAATGTGCTGAATGCAGAATATAAATAAGATCATACTTCAAAAATTTGACTTGAGCTTATACTTTAGAGCATACTTCCTCAGAGATGCCCCAAATATTAACCATATACACCTGAAATAAACACTTTTTTGAGGGGGAAAGGAGGAAGTGGTGTTAAACTCTAAGTAAGTGGAGTCAAAACATATATACATATCTGACACTTCAGAAGTCCAAGCATAATTAATGCTTTACATAACCATGTAATGAAAAATGAATTTATGCCACTTAGCCAAATTTATCTATGTTTACATTTTCAATCTTTCTAGATTTTTTGTTTCCATATTGCTGAAAAGCACAACAAAAATCTCAAATTTATTCAAGCTGTTAGAAAAGAAATGCACCCAGAACATCAAGTAGTTGCTCAAATGTTGCTGAGCAATAAAATACTATGATAAAGTGGCATCTTGCTGTGTCTCTATTACTTCTTCAACACTAAAATTAATTTATGATCAGTCATCAATTCATTTACATGTCGTTTTATGCTAAATCCATCCTTGCTGATGAATGCATATCCCTAGATCCATTAAGCTAGAGTAAAGTCTGTGCTTTATAATATGACCCTGCTAATTGTTGCATTACCATTTTTATGAGATACAAAAACTACCAGTTTCCTATTTTCTGAGTACATATTTAATCCATGAAACACATTCTTCCTATTAAATGCAATCTGTCTAACTGCTTATAAAATAGAATCTTCTGCAATAGGCACCCCTATCAAAATCAATACAAATATTGAACTCTGCCTTGATAAAATATGGCTCACCAAAATGATTTTGTGCAGTTTTCAAGAATTATTCCATTTGTGCTCAGATGCAATGAATGAACAACTTTTACAGTGATCACCAATTCTTTTAATCAAGACTAAAACACATCAAATAAGAGATGTGTTTTCTTCCTTGCTGAGTTATACATCCTATGGCAATCTTAATAACTTCAAATCTATATAATTTTATTAAAAAAAAAAAAAATCAGATTTGTTGTACATATGCAATGTTACTCTTTACAAGAATATCTCTCTTCTTCTATGAGTGAGGTAGGAATAGAGCCTGTTCTAATGTCCATGCTAGTCAATGGGTCTATCTCTTTCCTCAGTAAGTGACTGTGTATTAAAAGTCAGTAGAAATTTTCCATCTGCTCTTCAGGGTTTTGTTAGTTTGCTTGTTGTTGTTTGGTTTTGTCTGGTTTTGTGTTTGCTTGTTTCTTTAAGTCAGAATCAGGAACTTAGTACCCTAGCTGGGAACAAATCAAAATGTGGGCTTTACTTTTTTATTTTGACCCACAAACAGCCAAACCTCCTTGAGTTTTCTTTGCAGTATCTGGAAAATGTTAAGATACTGAGCATTCCTCCTTTCTTTTCATTCTGTCATACCTGTCAACATTATGTCTCTGTCACCTGCAAAGAGAAAACCTTAATAGCATAGATTAAATCCCTGTCTGAATCTTCAGTTAGCTGTAACTAAAACTCAAGAGTTTGGAAGACAACCTGACTTTTAAACACTTTATAGGAGCTACACTGTGTTTGTGATGAAATTTAGCAGTTAGAGCTTAATTCACCCAGTGCCAGCATTTTCCCACTGAGAATCCTACTTTTGGCATTGGATGAAAAACTCAGCTCAGCCGTGAAAAACAAAGTACCATTGCACTCCAGGAGTGGATACCTTCAAGTCATCACTGAGGCATGCTAACAGTGCAAGGAAACACATCCCGCTCACCCTACAGTAACTCTGTCAACTCTATTCTGGGCAAGTCTGGATCAAGGAATGCCAACTTAGTTTTCATACAGACACCGAATTCACAGGACATGCTTAAAAATGTAAGAAAAACTGCTTCTTTAAGGTTAACTGTTCTCATTTCTCTCAGATTTTATAATGTATTTAAAGTAAAAACATACTATGTCAATTCCTAGGAAGATGCTGGCTTATATCATCAAAAGCCCTGTAAGAAGCAGCTTTTATTTTCTCAGTTGAAGAAAAAACAATTTAGTTCTTCAACAGTATTCTAAAAGCAATTAAGTTAAAGAAAGAGAAACAGCTTAGAAACAATGGATGCAATTTCTTTTATGCCCTCTTTAACACTAGCAAATGCAACCTGGATGGGTTAGCAGAAACAAATACACAAAATTAAAATTCTCCTTTGAAACAACTCCCCTTTAATAAAATAAGCAATTTCCTTCCATCTCCTAATAAAAAAGCAAGCCCAACTCAGAAAATTGAGGTTTTGCCCACATAGTAACTAAGAAATACAGAAATAGGTTTTTTTTTATTCCAAGAGTTTGCAATTTTATAGATCATTTAGAACACACTGGATGTATTTTTGCAAGGTTATTGTTTCATAAGTGTTTTATGTCAATCTAAGTGTTGGCTGTAAGATATTGGGGTAGCCTGTCATTTTGCTTCCTTTCCGGCTGCACAGTCCCCTGCTGCAGTGCCAGCAAACACATTGCCATGCAGTGAACCAGATCAAGAAACAGATCCAGATAGGAATTAAACAAGCAAAGAAAAGAAAACAAAAGGAAAACCTTAATTTTCAGCTAGATGAACCAACATCAAGGTGGTGGTGGGAACAAGTGGGTGTGAATTTGATCTCTTTGCATGCATTCCCAGCCTACATTACCAGGTTCTGCTCAATTTCTTCCAAAAAACAAAAACAAAAACAAAAACAAAAACAAAAAAAACCAAACATCAACAGTTTTTTAACACCCCAATAATTCAACTACTCTTACAACTAAGAAAAAGAAGCTTGATTCTTATTTGTAAAAGCATAAACTACAATGGGCACAGAAGTCTTTGAATCAGAACAGAAATACAGCTATTCCTTACTTTGCATGAGGTAGGTTGGTTCAAAATATTAGGGGAAAATGTAAATGTGCAAAACACTAATTTCCTGATTTACAGTTATATCAGCACTGACATATTAATACATACCAAATGGAAAATATATGGCAACCTGTTTACCTCTTTAGTTATTTCTGTATTACTGGTGTAAAGCCCGTACTGCATTCCTAATGGAAACGTTTCTGAGCCATTAGCGAGATATGCAAAAATATGCAGAATTATAGCCTGAAGGAGATTACACTAGAAATTCAAGCAAAGTGACTTAACATACTCATGTGCTAATAAGTTAACCTTCTGGATTCAGGGATTTAAACTTTAACTCTACAGCCTTCAGTTGGATCCAAGTTTCAAATCACAGCAGTAGAGCTACAGTTCTTAAGTCTTAATTAGATTGGCAAGCAGTCTGGCCCTAGGGTGAGCTAAAAGTCTGGAAAGTGGGATAAAGCAACACACTATTTAATTCAACAAGGGAAAAGGAAGGAAATTATAGGTATTGATGCTCCATTACTGTCATATTCCTGCAGTGTTTTCAGAATAATAATGTTTAAATAAGGGTACAAAATCCTTGAAATTTCCAAAGTTCACAACAAGGAGAAGAAAATAAACTGCACTGCATTCTTTAAAGTAATGCTTTAGTAAGCCAGTCTCTTTGCAGGTGCAATTAAAAGCTAGTTTTCTTCCATAGAGCTCAAAGACTGAAGAGGCACCCACCAGCTGCAGGGAGCTATGGACACTGCACATTTGGGTCTGCAATAAATCTGAACATTATCTATACAGTACATTGTATAGAAGCCCAAATTCAGCCTAAGGGGAATTTGGAGATACCTTAAAAATGTGTCCATATAAAGTCTGCATTTAAAAAAAATGTATATATTTCACTGCCTATATTTCATCAACAGCAATTTTATTTATTCAGATTCTGTACATTAGTTTAGCATACTCCTCTAAGTCCCCTTTGATGATTCCTGTTGTAACTTTAAAATGTATGCAAAGGGCGAAAAGTAGTGTTGTATCAGAATAATTAAATAACTTAACTGAAAGGGAACAATTACTAAATTCTTCAACACAAAGTAGGCTCAAAATACACATTTTTTTCCCAACATAAATGTTGTATTACACTACAACTAAATGTTGTGCTGATCTAACTAACTGTGCTTATTTTGAAGTCTTCTAATTTCTTCATGTTCATCTGTGAAAGCATTTACCCAGTAAAATATCTGAAAATTATTTAAGATAACATTTTTATGCTGCTCCTGATGTATGAAACACATATTCCAAAGCTGAGGTTTTCCCTCTCCTTTTTATGTAACTGGTTTGCTTCTCCAGTAGAGTGAACTTTTCATGAAAGCTAGGATATAATTGAGTTTTCTTTTGAGTCTTTAAAGCTTTTTAAAATTCATGAATTTTCTTATCATTTTGCAGCAACGCAAAGTATTTTCAAATCCTTCTTTAACTTAGTGTTCAATATTAACACATTTTAAATGTTACAGAAATAGAGTGGAATAAATTTTCACTTTAAAAGTGTTTGTTTGGTGATGTATTTTCCTGTGAGGAACAAGCTGGTGTTAATGTTTACTGTGTTTGGTTACCTGTCACAGAGCTGTCTAAATTGTCCATACTGGAGCCTGGAGTATGCTCTAGACCTCTCAGTGGCCTATTGATTTCTAGAGTTTCTTCTTCAATATCATCCTCATCATCGTCTGGAACATCTGTTTCCAAGTCTGAAATAAGGTTTCCAGATACATATCCGAGGGGTGGAACTGGTGCCTGAGGAGGTTGTGTATTGCTTTGGATGTGCCTATGCAAACAGACAGGAAAAGGCATCAGAATGGATGAGAGTTTGCACTTTGTGGTCAGTAAAAGATAAGTCTCTCAATAAGCCCGAAGCAGATTTACAAAACATGCTTGTTAGCTCAAACTCAAGAAAAATCAGTTGAGTTGTTCACCATAGCAGAGTATCTGCACACTTTTCAATATTACATATACTACCCCTCCTATAAGACAGGAAAGGTTGAGATTGTTCTTTAACAGGTAAGGAACTGATATACATGGAAGTGTGTAGGAAGTCCATGGAAAAGCATAATTCTAAATCCCAACCCAGCATATAAATATCTAACCTTACATTTCACCTTGCAAATCAGGCATCTGAGCCAAAATTAAATCTCACACCTCTGCCTGAATAGACTCAATGTTCTGTTGTAAAACTCACCCTGAAGAAAAGGAAATGGCCTGTAGGACAGAAGAAATTTTCAAGTCCAATGAGTCCATTATCAATAGGGAGGTTTTATTTTATTTCTAGTAGTTTAATTGACTTAATTGCAGCAGTATTAGGGAACGCATGATTACCGCATGCAATTAGGAAAAAAAAAAAAAAAAAAAAGTAAAAATAAAGTTAAAAAAAACATCCACAGAATAATTACAGGACAAAAGCCAAGCATTGGGTTGGGAGTTTCACTTATATGGTCCTCTCAGAGGAAAACAACCATCATCTTTCATTGCAGCATTTTCTATAGCACCAGAGGTACACAGCAAGCTGTGCTGGGGGACCCAGACATGACTGGCCTTGGCATAAGTGTGCATATGGGGCTTGAATTTGCTAGTTCAGCCACGTGAGAACCCTTGGATATCTGTTCATGAGGTGCTGTGACCTGATGCCAATTGACAGAATTCTGGGTGGGATCCAGGACTCCGCTGGTTTTATGCTAGGACACCAGCATAACAGAGTAAATTGCAAATGTCACCTGTTTGGCTACCTAGCTCTCATACATTTTCACTGAGCTTCTGCTCCTGTTTTATTGCCTACATTTCATAAGTACGGTAATTCTCCTTATTCAAACAGTCAGGTTTTTTTTTCATAATGTTAATCTATTGGATCAGAGAATGTCATAGTAAATGTTATGTACCATTGGAATCTCTTTCCACCTTTGTGTGTAGGCTTTAAATTGTTGCTTAGTCTGAAGCTTATTTGCAGAGCAAAGACTGTCTTTCTAATATACAACCGCTTTCTGATTAACAGCTCTTGAGAATTTTTCTATCTGGACACCAGGGTCTTGGCTATGCAGTATTCAAAACAATCTGCTAAAGGGTACTGTGATCTAACACCCTCAGTAAACAGCGTGATTAGCTCCCCATCAAGCAAAATACTTAAGTATATGCTTAATGTTAAGCATGTGATAGAACAATTGAAGTCAATATCTCATGTACTTGTAGTTAAGCATATACTTAAGTGATTTGCTGGATTGAGGCCATAATGATTACATACTTTTCTAGTAATCTAGTAATGTGCTTTTAAATTCCTAATTGGATGGTCTCTAAATATCTCTTCAGTTACTCCTACAGTAACCTGATAGATCTCATCTTGTTGTTTTTTTCTTTGTATATTGGATAGACTAAACTTGCGAAAGGAAAACAAAGAAATCTTCCTTCCCACTTCAGCCAGTGGAGGATTTTCTTCTGACTTTAAACAGCCTTTCTTAGACCCTTTGGCAGCGTTGTGCATCTCCAGACAACCAATCACAAACCACTTGTATTTGTAGCTCTCAATATATACCCCTAAACCTGCAGTAATAACCTAGAATGAAAATACAGGTTTTAACTATATTATTTTTCAGAGTTTCATGTGCAATTACTATGTCCTTAACAGGAGAGTGATGTTAAAATCTGCATATTCCTAAGTATATTCCAAAGTAAAAAATCTGTATATTACTATCCCTGTCATGAAAGTTCCTGATCAATTTTCATTTTTGCAGATGACCTTTCCTGTCAGCTGCTAGAGGCTCTGCCACTGCACCCTGTCTCGTTACCCGCTACTAGGCTGGTGCCTGCACTTTGCAGGGTGTAGAAAGCATAACAGCTGCAAAATGCAGCAGCATTGCCTGTGCAGACAGGACGTGTATCTGGGAAGCCAGCCACCTTCAGCAGGCCTAGTTTAGCTGCTGCCTGGGATTTGGGTCTGTCCCATAGTAGGCTGGGTTCCATGCTTGGCAGCATGGCACTGTGGTGGGACCAAAGTGCCCTGTTGATGGAGTGTAGATTGCAGAGAAGCCTTCAGGCTTCAACAGAGTCGAGGGAAAACAGCTGGCTTAGATTTGGCATGGCCTTCTTACCTACCTGGTCTATTTATGGTAGCTCAAGCTGAATAACTTTGCGACTTTATTTACTGGTATGGAAAGCTGCTTCCCCTCTGGCAGCGTGCCACTCAATAACTAGCTTCACTTCTGTCCTCTGAGAGTCTCAAGCTTTGTCTGGATATAAAAGTTTCTAAAGGACAGCTGCCACTTAGGGAACATCCAGAAAGCAACTGACCTTCACTGCTTCCCCTTCTGGTGCAGATGACAAGTTCCCCTTTCAGTCCCCAAAGAAATTGCTTCTGTTTGTTTTACAGGGGAAATGTTACTGTGGTATTTGCTTGCTCTTCTCTTAAATAGGCATAAAGCACTCTGAAATGCAAGATACGCTCTGTAAATTCTAACTTACTTCAAGTCTTTTCTGGGTTTTCCCTACAAATCAGAAATTCTCCTGGTGTTTCAAAATACAGCCAGATATACAAATGCATCATTCTCATGTGATAAAGAGTAAAAGCTGCTACACTGCTATTTCAAGTAATTAGCATTATTTTTAATCAGAGCTTTCGTCATTCATTATTTTTGAAAATTCTATAAAAATAATGCCTTCTGCTAGCCTGAGAACATTGTGAATGACATACAATTTGTCAGTAGGTGGGTGATAACTGATCAGTATAAGCAAAACTCCAGAAAAATATCTTTTTTTTTTTTTTTTTTTTTTTTTGTCTTTTTAGTCAGGTATTACGATTTAAAAAACATATTTCAATGTTTATGGCCTTTGCACTACAGATACAGTTTTGCTATTTCCTGTTCATTTTACAGTTTTGTAAACATTAGCAAAATGTTGTTAAACAGAATTGATATTTATATCACTCAGGAATAGATTAATACTGTGTTTTCATTTCCCAGACTGCAAGTGCCCCCTTCAAACATTTACCATGTCTGTTTTGCTATATCAAACTGGTAGGCCCTGGTTAATTCATCAAGGTGGGCTTGAAGCATTGGCTGCATCTCCTCTCGCGGAGAAGGCGTGAGGGTTGCAGTTGATTGTTGCCCAAAGGAGATCGCAGGCGATGAAGCTACTCCTCGCACAGGAGGTGTGGGAACACGATCATCGTCTTCTTCAAGCTCATCCTCCATGCCCTGATGGAGGTAGGTCTGAACAGGCAAGGGTGGACACCAACCATCACTGTCATATCTAAAATAAAAACCAATTAAACTTAGTATATGTCAAATCTGAGCTCTGAAGTGCAGCAGCAGGTATACAAGGTTCTTACTACAGTTTGATTCCTCACACACAATGTGGGATATAACTTTTGTTGAAAATAGGGTCATACTTGCTTCAGTTCTCCTTAGTGATTCTACTTAATTTTTTCCAACAACTGCTAAGCAACTTGAGTAAGACGTGCAACAAAAATAATTACAGATCCATAATCACATTTGTTGATGGTGATAACATTCCTCCACAATCAGCTACAAAAATGAACTCACCTTCTCAATCATTAACCTAGGAGAATGTATTGAAGATTGACCTAAACATGAAAATAGGAGCATTCTTAAAAGACAGGGTGAGCTTTATGTAGCTGTATCACACAGTCACAGAATGGCTTGTGTTGGAAGAGACCTCAGAGACCACCCAGTTCCAACCCCCTGCTGTGGGTAGGGTAGCCATCCACCAGATCTAGCTGCTCAATAATCCATCAAGCCTGGTCTTGAACACCTCCAGGGATGAGACATCCACAGCTTCTCTGGGCAGTCTGTGCCAGTGCCTTACCACTCTCTTGAGTGAAGAAATTCTTCACTCGATATCTAACCTAAACTTCTCCTTTCAGTTTAAATCCACCTCCCCCTTGTCCTATCACTATCTACCTGCAGAAAAAGTCGGTCTCCCTCCTGCTTGTAAGCTCCTTTCAAGTATTGGAAGATCACAATGATCTGTACTTAGGTGCTTCCTCACACCCACCTCCCCCTTCATTTGTCTGCAAACTTACTATTTGTTTTTAGTTTGTAGCTTCTATAAAAAGCAACACTTTCCACATGGTTTCCTCACTCTGTCTTTCTACAGAGTATATATGTATCTACCATGATGTGTAATACATTTATGCAGCACTTGCCCTAGGCATATGCTATGCAGCTGTGCCAACAATAAGATACACTTAATGCACAAGTTGACAGCTCTGCCAGCACCCCACCTCCTAACCAGACTTTTCTGGGACTTACCTAGACAGTGCTAAATTTCTGAACACTTTCAATACAGTTCTTCAAAGTATGTTAGAAGGTTAATAACCACCAATACTCTTCAACACTAAATTAATCTCTCCTCATATATATATATATATGTTCTAATAGGCATTACATTTTTCTGGTTCTATTTTTGATCTTTCATCTGGGGGGTAAGAGATGAAGCTATATCTGATCAGGATTAGAAACAGATATTTTATGTTCTTATGCAAGCTTTGTCAGAGATTCAATCCTTTCCTGTCCCTGGCTTCATCATGGACCTTTCAGTCCAGGGCTGTATTATAGTACCATCTAGGACCCTGTCCCTTAGAGACATCATCACTAACCAAAACATGTAGGCCTACTGCCTGTTCCTATACCTTAAACACTGCTTCCCCAAAGCAATGCCCTAATCCAAACACATCTTCTGCTGAGTACACTTCTGCTAACAGAACTCAAATCTCAACACTGTTCTTCCGATCTTCTGCACATCCAGCTAGTCTGCAATTCCTTCATTGTCTTCTTAACGCCAACTGTATTCCCGAATACCTCAGGATAGGCAGATCTTTTGAAAAAAACAAGTAGACAACCAAAAGCTTTCACAGCTCCTTCACTGTCAAATCATCTCATATCCTGAAGGCCAGTCCCAAGCATAATCTAAGTCGCTTTCCAACTTCAAGGTCTTCACAGAGGGTACACCTTTTGGTCTCAATGCTGCAAACAATGCTGTGATTTATACAGTTAATTTCTTGAAGTAATTTAAAAATGCTCCTTTAAGGTTCCTTGTTTTGTAGGAATTATCAATTTACCTGAGAAAAACGAACCACTGACAGTTTTCTCATGCGAGGAGCTGGGTTTCAAAAAGGCTGAAGATTTGCTTTAAGCAAAAACAAAGATTTCTAAAATTAACTAAATGCCTTTTCATTATTCAGAAGTAGGCCGTACTTAAAATTACAGATTCAGGGCAGCTAAAAATCTGACTTAAAGAGCTGAAAGCCTGTGGAAGATGTAACTTGTAATTAAAACTGGTATCATTTTAAATTTATATTTAGATGTAACCATGTGCAGATATACAGAAATATGTATGTGCACAGAGGAATAAATAAATGCTGTGTCTTAACACTAGGTATTAGAAGCTATTGGATAATTGAGTATCTGTTCTCACAACAGAGAGTTTAAAGAAAATGTTATATAATGTACATTAAATTCCTTAGGAGACAGTGTATTAATAGCTTTAACTTGTCTTTCCTTGCCATATTCACTCATGACATTGACACCTGAAGGTGAAGAGACCATCCTAACTTATGCTGTTAAAAATCTGCAGTGCAATAGCTCTGTTACTCTCTTTCAACCTCATGCTTAAGTGTAATAGCATCTTCCTTAAAAGGGACAGGGCTGAAAGAGACTCCTTAGTGACTTTACAGTAGTGCATAAATGAGCTTTGGAGGCAGTAGCCTTTTGACCCTGCTTGTTTCAAATCCCCAAATGTTCAGCTTGACAGTCTATTTCTTAACAAAAAGATTCTGCACAAGTACAGTATTTTCAACTAGTTTTTTTTTTTTTTAGAGAGGAGCCTAAGCCTGAAGCTCAGGACAATGAGATTCAAAAACTCAGCTATCTTTATAACGTAATGTCTGAAAAGTCATCAGCGCTAGCATTCAATTTACCAAAAATAAATCCAAAAGAAAAAGCAAGCAAACCTAAAGGATGACATTGTGACTGCATCTCATATAAACTATACAGTTCTGGAACTAGCATAGTGAATATTGGTCACATCCATGCTTTTTCTTTCAGATCCTTGGGTAAATACAACTCAGAAAAAAATGCACTCAACTTTTTCAAGTACTTCTTATTAAATCTAAAACTCTTAATTTCAGTAGGAACCTCTGGTTGTAATTTCGTGATGATTAGTTTTAAGTCCAGTTGACAAAAATGGATATGTTTTTAACAATTTTTATTTTAACATTAGCAGATTTATTCTATTTTCATATTTTTCTCTTTGCTTGTTCATTTCACTGTCATGGTTTCTTCTTCAAAATTTAAAAGTACAAGTGATAGATAAAGGGAACATTCTATAGGAATTCTGTTTCAATACACAAATTGTTGCAGAAAGAAAATTTCCGTCTCTAGGCCTTAAAAGAAAGGATTTTGTTTATATAAAATGTATTATCATCTCTACATGTCTCAACAGATATGTTTCTACGGATACTAATTTTACAATCATGCACATTAACAACCAGCAGCTAATGCTCCATTTCAAGTTGTAACCAATAGTAGGAAATAAAAATAACCAATCATAACTGTGGTTGGCTTAAGATCATGCATATTACTGGTGAAAAATACAAAGAGATGATGAAGAATAATAAATAAACATTTCCTTGTTGTCAAGTGTGTAAGATAAAACCAAGCAAAAGCATCTTCTCTAAAAAAAGGAAAAAAACAAAAGGAATGTTTGATTGACAAAACAGTAATTTCAAATACTGTGAAGTATATGCAAGTGGAAGAGCAAGGAACAAGCAGAGAGTTTGTAGAAGGCCAAGAAGAAGGGGAGAATTTCACAGGAATGAATTTGCTAGGGAAACAGCACTAATAAACAGACTTTCTTCACAGATTGAACTGGAATTAAGTATATCCCCAAATCTACCATGTTGCTTACAATGGCTGCTTGGATTTGCATGTACATCTTTTGTTATACTTGTTGAAGTTTATGGAAAAATAGGCGTGAATGTAGACTTTGATTCTTCTGGGGAGAAGACAGTAGAGAGATTCAAGAGTTGTTTTTTTCTTCCTTTTATGTCTAAGTGAAGCGACTGCTTTTCTGTCATTGCTAATGTAGATTGTTTCTTATATTTTATTAACCAGAAAGACATGAATGTTGATTTCTAATACATAAAATAAGATGTCAAAATTGTTTAGTTTATTTGGGATACTCATGCCCATAGAACTCACACTTGAATTCAAAAATCATAGGAAGAGATGCACAGAAAAATGAGTATTTACATTCCAGATTCTTTGTTTTATTGTTCTAAATGATCACTTTTCATATCACACTCTGAGAACTTTATTAAAGTTTTTAGTTTTTCTGACTAGAAATTCATTTTTCAAATGTAATTCACAGTATATGTATGTTTGCATATAATTAATTCTGAAGTTAAAACAGTGAACTTGTCATACATAGTATGTATCAAAGAAAAGGAAAACAAAACAGTTTAAACAATTAAAAAGAAAAGCATTTTTTACAACATTAATGGAAACATAATGGAAACATAAGGAATGCAGTCTGTGATTAATTCCATTTTAACATTTTGAAATCCACAGAAACAACATCAACCCCCCGAATACAGAATGACCATTAGTATTGGGTAGGGTTCAGCGAAGCTTTTTGCAAATTGCTGTAGCTCAATACTGACACTGTAAGTCTAATCTTTGGTTCTGTATTTGTCTTTGACTTGTAAAATGCACATTAGAAGATCTTATTATAATCACTCTTAATGAGATACCATTAAAAAAAAAAAAAAACATAAAAGAATAATTTAAATGATAGGGAAAAAACTGAATTGATAGGAACCTGCAAGACTGGTGATTACCTTATCCTTAAATACAAAATGTTGTCTTGGTGACCAGTATAATTTCTTCTGGCAAGATAACAGATACTTTATGCAACTGAGAAGTGAAGCTCTGTGTCACAAGGGATTTCCTGGATGGTATTTCCATTTAATTTTTTTGCTATTTCATTGTTGTTGAAAATCTAAGTTGTTCACCTTCTATAGCATAATTATTTTAATGAAGTGGTTCAAAGTATGTTTTAAGGACATAAACTGATAATTACAAATACTACATAGCTAAACCATCTTGGATTTATTTTATTTTTATATCAGAATACAGAAAAAATGTTTATAAGAACTTTTTTTTTTGATATTTCAAAAAATATTTACAACCAGTAAGTTTGCTCATTTTCCTTGATATTTACTTTGGAATTCTAATATAGACTTCATTTTAAAAAGAACTCCACTGACATACAGTTAGTTACCACCCATTTTAAAAGTCAAAAATTAACAATTAAATCTTCTGATTTTCTTCATAGAAGTACTTATAAAAGCACTTGAAATATTTTTATTCAGTATAACTATTAAAACAATTTTTAAAACATATGCTTCATCATTAGGAAATATTGATTATTCCATGTATTTAAGCAGGTAGATTTGTCCCAGAAGGAACTGCAGTGATTCTCATAGGCACCAACAGAGTTGATCACAGTAAACTATTTTTCTACACATTCTGATTTTCCTCCAGAGTTTGATAATCTGGAAAGCATTCCACAGTTGTACTTTGTGTAGAAAATGTCTCTTTCCTCTTATTTATTGCTTTTTTCTGAGGTTTCAGAATCTCAAGAGTAGTTTAAATTCAAAAAATACCTACAAATAGCATACCTTCCTCAACCGTGAAGTTTCTTCTAAAAACCAAAGAGAAGATTGCTACCAACTGGTTGATCTTCTAAAATTAATACAATTTTATGTGTATTTTTTGTTCTGTTTCATCAGACAACAGAAAACAGGCAACATCAAACCAGTGAAAAAATACAGGGGCCATATTATGTCATCTTTACTCACTAAGTCCCATAATCTACAAGCAGCCCCAACAAAATTCATTAGGCTAACTGTGAAGCAAGATAAATTCTCGGCATGAGTAAGAAGCGAAACCCTACATGATGATGAAGCAAGGTTGCTTTTATTTCCATCTTCATTCACTCTCATGAGAAGCTAGTCACACAGTCCTCCTCCATAGCCTTCAATAAGTCTACAGGATAAGGTGTTCTCTTTTTTAAAACAAAATAGAATAACGTTGTCATTTGGAAAAACAAAACAAAAAACCCAGAAGCCTCATCTCCAGAAATCACAGACTTTTCTTCAAAAGAAAAAGAAAAAAATTACCCTGCTTCTTGTTGATCCACCCCGTAGTGTTCCAGCTCTGTGCCTGGGAGCGGTTGCACAGGAGGGGGTGGGAGGGGAACACTGGCCCAGTTTGAACCATTATTTTTCTGAGGCTTGGCAGCATTTTTACTTTTCTTCTTTTTCCCTCCTTTGCCACCTGCAAATCCAAATAGAAAAATAAATTTTTTGAGATACAATGTGGGAAAGGTAGGTTTTTAAATTTTTTTAAATAGAATTCTGATTCCAGATGGCATGCCCCAAAGCAGAAGATACATTTATGTCTTAGCAGAATCAGCACCAGCATCCAAATGTTTTTACAAGGTTAAAAATAATAATGGAAGAATATTCGGAATAGTTAGTTAAATCACTTCTTTTTAAAATGTGAACTCCATATATTTGCACCACAGTACTGCACAGTCAAGGAAAGACGTATCTTGCTGCCTCAGGAATACTTTCCTGATTTATTCATGTGTTCTTTATGATTTCTTGCATTCACTGATTGATAAAAATATAATAGACCATTACAAATTCTTTGAAATGTCAGAAACAGAAATGAGTGCTTATAATACTGTTTTTCATAGTTTCTTTGTGGAAAACATAGAGGTTAAGGACACAATAAAAATATGGTCATTAGGCTTAATTTTTTCAGCTTGAATGACATGTATGTAGTCAAAACAAAAAGAAACTGCATTTTGCTGATAGAAATTTATCAAGTTTCATTGTTTTAAATATCAGGAAGTCTTCTGCAGTATTTTAGAACAATTTGTTTCACAGGATTCGATTACCTTTGTGCCATTCTGGACAAAAGGTTCTATTACTGATGTAGAGCTCTAATGGAACAGCTAGAGGAAATGAATTGAGCAACACTTTTTACTTAAGCCCTTTTCTCTTTTCCCATTGTTTTTATATCCACTTTTCCAAACGAGACACTTCAATTTGTGGGAAAATAATTTTACAGAAAAAGCTCTCTTCTCACTTGTCTTGCTTCTTGTATTTAGCCCTGATCCTTTTTTTTTTCTAGTCAAGAATTAATTAGTAGGAAGGAGACAAAGAATATTTCAAATACCTTGACTGCTTCAAGATCCATCCATTTCCATTTCATTAAAACTCTGGATTGTTGGGAAGAAGAATGGTTTGTTGTATACTTTTTCTAGTGGGGTACCCAGCTAGCAGCCATTTGGGCCTTGTCTGCTGAAGACAGCTGTCTAATTCAGCTACCCACTACCATCTCATGCTGCTTTATAAGGATCAATCGAAAAACAAATCATGTAAAAAGTTCTTGACAGATATGAATCAGAAACGCTACAACTGATTCGTCAGACAGGGTGGCACTCTGTGGCACCATCTTTTTTGTCACGGTCTTAGCTTTAGATATAGAGACATCCAAAAAGAGGTGCAATTTTAGCATGAGATAGACCCTTGTCACAGATCTCAGTCCTTGTCACTTGTGTTTTCATCTGAGAGACAATGGGAGTGAGGGAAAGCTGTGGCTGAAGCATATACAAAAGAAGAACATAAATTTAAGTGTTTGAAGGATAGATTAAGTTTGGAAAAGTCAGCAGGATTAGGAACAAACAAGAGCTAAGGCAGGAGTGCTTTTCTGGGAGGAAAGCACAGGCATACTTGTGTGTGTGTGTGTTGCTGGGGCATTTAATCTAAGAGTATCTGAGAGTATCTAAGAAAGAGAAACGGAGAGGAGCATTTAGAGATTAGTTCATATGGAGAGGGAGATTTTAAAGTGCAGTATCTTGGTAATCTTAGGGGACTGATAAAACAAAAGTTGGATGTGTGAGATGTTACTATGGATCCAGTTGGATTTGAGGGGTTTTGTAGACAAAGGGCAAATACAACAGAACTATTAGAGAGAGTGAAGAAGAGCTGAGGAACTGCTCATATGAAATAAACAAAAGAAAGTTCAAGGTCATTACTGGTAGGGAAAGAAGCCTATTCTCTACAGCTGGGCAGAAAATTCCCTTCTTCTATCCCCACGGAGAGAATTTCTCCATTGCCAGACTAGTGGACCAGACAACTAATACATATAATACTTGATGTGTGTTTGAAATATAAAAGCCTTGTTTCTCCATAGCAAGGAAGTGTCTCCTCACACTGAAATTAAATTATATTGCTTACATGACTCAGGTTCTGGAAAAAGAATTTACCACTTGGCCAAATGATCACAGCAACAAGATAAGGTGGGAGATATGCTGCACAAAGTACAACCACAACATTTCCCTACCTAACAAAGTAGTTGAGTGTTGAGCTATTTTCCATTCCACAGTGGGATGAAATTTTTCATATTCACTGGAGATAGAGAGAGACTTAGAATAATCTTTAGAACTTATAGTACTATCTGAGGAATTGAAAGAGTAAGTTCCCTGCTCACCCTAATGAGAATAAGGTAATCAAAGCTGGACTCTGACTATAATAATGCTCTAATTGTCAGATTATTTGAAGGTCTTCCTCAAAATCTCATGCATTAAAAATATAGTCTGTATTACATATATAACGAGTGGGAAGGGAGAGCAAAATACTGACTACAGTCCAATACTCTAACAATCATCTGAGCCATGGGACATCCAGTCATGAGCTGTTTGATCAAAGCATGTATGATCTGCCCATAGAAGAACAGGCTACCTGAAGTTTCCATGTTTCATCAGAAATTCTACTTTAAATTAAGAAATACTACACAAAACATATTTCACTTGAAATATTTCTTTGAAGTCCAGATTTTGATCAACTGACATTTTTGTAATGAAAACCGCTGATTGTATTTACTCAGAAAGTTCTCAGGCAGTTGTATCTGTCAACACATCTAAAGTGTGATACTGACCTCTAATAACTGCCACATACGTACCTCAGCATATCAAATCCTGCATTTTCATGCAGCCACAGGTGCCAATAAGCCTCTTGCCAGTACATGTTACATACAAAATTCAAGAATTTTTCTCATAGGATTGTATGGACTCAGCGCTCACATACTTTTCCATCAATGCTGTAAGTCTATTTTTCTATCTCTTTCAAGTAAGCTAATATTTCCCATGAGGACACAAGATTTGCAAATAAATTTGTCTATCTGAATTATGGGCTAGTGTTTATAGGCTTCTAATCTAAGCACACAGTTTGAAATAGTCATTTAAGTTGACATAAAAAAGCTATTTCTAGAGTTGATCTTTTACAGCTATGATTGCTCTATCTTACAGCAGAAATTCAAAAGGCTATGGGTACAGTAAGAACTTGAAATTGAAGTCTTGCTGGCTTACTCCTATTTTGGTTAAGTACAATAGCAGGTTTTAATTTCTGGCTTTTCAATTTTCATCTTGAACAAAAAATGACAATTATATATTGGTTGCTCTGAAAGTAATGCCTCCAATTTATTTCCATGGAAACTACAACAGATACACAATAACACTACTTGCTAGAAAAAATTCTTAGCTACAAAACACTGTTTTTGAATGTAGTCACCACCATTAACAGATTTACATGGATGGGCTGATTGAAATACTCTTCATTCCATAGCGTGACAGCTGTGCATGGCTGTCTGGTATGTGGCTTGGCTTTCACATTGCAATCAGCAACTTCTGAAATGCACCATCCTCCACCTCACTGTGCTCATGTCCATTGTTTAGTCTCCATAAACATTCAGAAAATGTTGATGGATGTCAAAGGGTGCCATTTTTTCCACAATGAGGAATTCAATGACACACCTTTGCTTCATACACACTCCCATGTCAGATGCCATTTTGCCAGACTGCCACTCTGCCACCATCTGTCATATGGCAACCAAAATGTAATGGAATATTGGTGGGAGGGTTCAGCCTCTACTGCCATACCACCAACATCCACATGTGACGTTGTCGGCCAACACAGTAAAATAGGAGACAAAGCTTTCAGAGCAGCCCTCATATGAAACAAAAGCAACAAGTAAGCAAAATTAAAGAAATCAAGAAAAAAGTGTATTTAAATACAATATACAATCACATGTACTACAATAATTTTCAGCAGTAAAAATGTGTCACATTTCCAATATAACATGCATCACACACACACAAATTTTGCATTCTCTTTATATGCAGACTTGGTGCATTTTTTGCAGCCTCAGTCATCTTGCAGGGCCTACTTTTATTTCTGAGCTGCCTGATTGAAATACAACATTTAGAAACAGCTCATGGAAGTGGGGAACCTGTTAATAAATCAACAAAAATATTAACCTCCTCAAGAAGTTCATTGTGAGTATGCTTATAAACTGAAGAACAGTATGGAAGTATAACTGCAGTATAAACTGTGCTTTCAGGGAAAGAACATGACAAGGCAAGGTTTCAAACTGTCCTGGCAAGTTTTGCGCACAATGGTTGGGATCTCCAATTATGTTCAAGTAAGTTTTGCAAGAGACATTTCTATGGGTTTTTTATTTTTTTATTTTTTAGTGGAGGCCAATGGGTTATCTTTTGTTGGCATCCAGTGGGCAGGCACTCTCATACTTATCTGCAAAGTACCTCTGGGAAGTTTGTTTGCCTCCCTGGCGAGCTGCTGACAAACACCCCTCCGTCCCTCACCCACCCATAGCTGTGGAACCAACCTGAGAGGCTGCCACTCCTTTCGGAGCTGTTGTGGGAGCTGGTGGTGCTGAAATCCTGTGACTGGTTGTGTGGCAATCTATTAGCCAATCCCTCAGCCACGCGGTAGTCAGGGATGTAAAGCAAGGCTAAGGGTTAAAGGGCAAAGGTCACAGTGGCATTGTGTGATTAGTTGACAGCACAGGCACATGCAACACATGCAGTTAGCAAGTCAAGAGCAGATGTGGTGGGGCCGCATGTTTTAATTTAATGTATACCTTTCCTAGCCTAATGGAAGGCAGATGGGTTGATGACTATCACAGCACTAAAAGCACAGAACAGTATATTTTGTGACTGTGAGGTTCAGCATGCATGCAAGATACATAAGTATTAGTTCCGGTAAATATGAACAACATCTCACACACTATTTTTTTTTTTTTTTCTAATTCATGAATAGATGATACAGTATATAGTTTTGGAAAACATGAGCTGTAGTTACCATTGTTGCCTTTTCCTTGTTCTGGGAGAGAGTAGCCAAATCCCATCAGGTCATTTTTTTGCTGAATTGAGCTTTTCCACTGAGGATCAGGTAAGTCGACTGCCAACTCATGGATGCTGTTGGAATGCAGTATCTGGGTGGTGGCATATGGTGTAGCTTGCGTTATTTGGCTGGAACTGTTGTAACTAGTTTTTGTTGTGAAGTCAATGCTGCTGTAAATGGCTCCATCAGAAAGCATAGTAGCGGTTTTATCTCCTTGCCCTGGCACTGGTGGCAACACATCTGTGGTGAGCATAGGGGAATAAAACAAATCATTGATGCACAGGAAGCCTGAAAGTATCAAGGTTTAAGATGAAAAATAAATGTGTCATTTTGCACGTTTGCATTTCAGCTGAGACAAGTCCATGAGCCAACGAAGGGAAGATGATATACAACCATCGCCAAGCTATCAGCATCTGTGACAGGCCTACCACTTGTCCTTCACGTCTCACTGCCTGAAACCATCTTTTTTTCCCATACTTTCAACTGCAAAAGTGAAGTTTGGAATATTTCTCTACTGAAGAATGTTTTAAATTGTTCATACTACGTCAGAACCAATGTCTGGGCTTCAGGGAAATGATAAAAGGAACAAATATACAAATCACAGAGGAAACATTCCTAGCAAATATGTAGCAAAAAATCTTAAGTGGATGCCAAAGCTTTCAAAGTAATTTTTAAGGCTATCACCTTGACTTCCTTGAAGTTTTATGCATCAGCTTATCTAATTTTCTTTTCTACATTAGTAAGCATATTTCTCTCTTTCAGCAAAAGAAAAACCTGACAAAAGCAAGTTGTTCCTGAAATGTGAAAAAAAAAAATCTGTTATTCTGAAGGGATTTCAGTGATCAGTCTCTTAAAATAGCAAAGTATTCTTGATAACAGAGTACAACTTGTTCAAATACTCCACTACATTTACTTGAAAAACAGTACAACATGTTTACCTAATATCTGTTGATTTTTCTACATCTTTTGAATCCTATCACATACTGCAATTTGTATGTTTCATCAGTTACATTGGCAGTCTCTCTCCTTACTAAAGAATGTAGTGACATTTGCTGGTGAAATACTGGAGTTGGAAGTTGAGACTACTGAAGTGTGAAGAATCTAATGATGACTGGCATGATGTCTCAAGGAGAACCATAGCTTGGCAGATAAACCCCCTCTTGCTATTACAGAGGTCAGTATTTCAAACAATGATTACAATTTATTTAGATTCTGAAGCTGAGTTGTGCAGTTGACATAATGGTAGGGAGAGATGCCACCCAGACACACTCAAAAAGAGGGTACATGAGAATCTAAAGAGGTTTAGCAAGGCCAAGTTCAAAGTGTTGCACTTGAGTAGAGGCAATCCCAGATATGAATACAGACTGGGAGAAGAAAAAGTCTTTGAGAGCAGCCCTGCCAAGAAGGACTTGGGAGCCCTGCTGGATGAAAAACTCGGTGTAGGGCAGCATTGTATGCTTGCAGTCTGAAAGGCCAATTCTATCCTAGGCTGCTTTAAAAGAGGGGTGGCCAACAGGGAGAGGGAGAGGATTGTCTCCCTCCCCTTTGTGAGGCTCCTGCTGGAGTACTGTGTCCAGGCCTGGGGCTCCCAGTACAGAAAGGATGTGAAATTGTTGGAGTGGATCCATAGAAGGGCCATGAAGATGACCAGAGGGCTGGAGCACCTCTCCTGTGAAGAAAGGTTGAGGGAGTTGGGCTTGTTTAGCTAGAAGAGAGGCTCCAGGGACCTAACTTTTCCAGTCCTTGAAGAGAGCTTCCAGGTAGGAGAGATACCGATTTTTTTACATGATCTGATACTGAAACTGATAGTTTAAACTCAAAGAGAGGAGAATCTACTTGTTAGAACAGTGTATCATTTATATGCCATTTGCTTTATATAGCCTGATGGCAGAACTGGATTCCAACTGGAGAGTAATTGATATAATGCATACTCCTATAGTGAGGACGTTCAGATCTCATTTTAGGTATTCAAAGATGTTTCTGTATATCTTAGACCTCAAAAAGAAAAGAGAAGAGTTTAGAGTCCATTCCAGTCTCGGACACAGGTGCTGTGCAAACTGATAGAATACAATTGGTCTCTTAATGTCTCAAGATTTTTCTGCAATGAGATATGATAGCACAGTTTCCTCCCACTGTTGGTTTGTTTTTTGGTTTTTTTTTTTTTTTTTTCACATAGGTTGAAAACTTACATCAGAGAATTACTTTCTACTGCATGTATGTGAATGTTTTAATATGAAGTCTAGCATCTCCAGTCTCAGAGTAACAATGTAATACCAATTACCAATTAATATGTCAATAACAAGTACTCAGTAAATAGATTACAGAAGAAAGATTAAAGCTGGGTGCACTGGTACATTTTTTTGCAAACAACAACAAGAAACGGCAACATGGGAACAATCAGGTGTTTTAAATACCTAAATTATATTACAGAAAAATTATCTGCAGAAAAATTTGAAGTGCCAAAAGAAGTTATAATTAATGCATAATACAAGTCATATTTCAAAACCAGTTTATTATTATCTACATGTATGCAGTGTGTTGTATACACGTGTGCCCAGGTATCTAGGGCAATATACAATCACAAAAACATCTATGTGCAAACGCAGCATGAGATGTGAGAGTCAATTGCACTCCTACCTTTCATGTAACTCATCCATGATATAAAGTCTCAACCTTTCCACAACTGATTTAATTAAAGCATAATGAATCACAGAATCATGGGATAGTCGAGGTTGGAAGGGACTTCTGGAGTTCATCTGATCCAACCCCTGCCCAAGCAAGAGCACCCAGAGCAGATAACCAGGACCATGTCCAGGTGGTTTTTGAAGATCTCTAAGGATGGAGTCTCCACAATGTCTCTGGGCAACCTGTGTCAGCACTCAGTCACCTGCACTGCAAAAATATGCTTCCCAATGCTTACATGGAATCACTTGTGTTAACATTTGTGGTCACTGTCTCCTCCTAGCATTGGACACCGCAGAAAACAACAAGGCTCCCTTCCTTCATTTATACAAATTGTTAAAATCCCTCCCCGAGCCTCCTATTCACAAGGCTGAACAGACCTATTGGATTGAAATTCCATGGATTGAAATTTAGTAATTAAATTCTGTTGTTGCTCGACAAAATCAATAAAGTCCAGCACAACCAGTCTATGTTGGATCTGCTGACTGACAGAAGTGAAAATTAGCAAAAGGCACACTTGTCTCAAGTAAACAGACATAAATCTATCCTTTAGAACATGTTTCTGTTTGTTGAAGAGGTGTCACCTCATTATTTTTTATTGAAGAACTATACCTTTACATACATTTGAGTGGAAAGTTGCATGATTTCCCAACTGCCAAGAATTTTCAGTCTGTCTTACTAATAAAATGAATTTTTCAGACTTTCTGGAAATTTTTAATACAATCACAGATTAATTTTTGTCCTCAGTGAAACAAATACATTAAACACTCAATGAGCTATTAAAGTGTCATTTTACAAAATGCCATAATCAAGTAGTAAAATTCAAGTATGATTTTCCCAACAAATTATCACAGCAGAAAAAGTACTGTATATTTCAGACTGAAGATGGACATTCATTTCCCACTGGACATTTCCCACTAGACAGTTCCAAAAGCTCTCTAATATCCATTTCTCTTTGTAACTCTCACAATAATTCCAAATGTTCTAACATACTTTCTGAGGGAATATCTTTCCTGTTGTCTCAATACTATTTTGTGGTCTTCTGTGATTCCAAACCTAACCTCTACTTACCACTCACAGACTTGCTCTCCACTGCCTATCTAGCATATAATGCAGATTTCATTCTTAAAGACAATATTGTAACAGCCTTCCTCAGTTTCTGCTCCAAAGTGACTGCCACCTTACCATTATCAAAATTCTTACAGACCTCTAATACTAATCCAGACCTTTTATCCAAAGACGCTCAAGTTCTATCTCTGCTAGACAGAACTACATTAATTTGCAATAAAAGATATCTGACTTCTGATCCATCTTTATTGCAGAAAGCATTCAAACTCAAGTGCTGAAATAGATAGGACTAAGTGATTCCCAAACCCCCAGAATAAAAGTATGATCTTGACTGAAAAGATCATGGGTATAAGTAAGCTCCTGAAATTCCAACTGTTGCATTTCTTGGACAAATTTGGAAGCTACGCCTCATCCACCCTGAGGCCCAAAGCCTTAAAACATGCTTCCAAATTAAGTCTTACAGAGCCAAATATAAAAACAAACTGATAATTCTTCTGTATTATGTGAGCTCATGAAAAGATGGAAAAGAGCTTTGTTTTCAAGAAATTCACAACAAAGAAGCTGGCAGATATTCAGTTATTTTATAAATATTGTCAGACACTTGTTTACTTTATAATATTTTTGTAAGACAAGAATTTTAAAGCATTCTTAAATGGAAAATAAATCCTGAATGTTTTAATATAATTTGAAATCAAAGTAGTCAAGCCATAGGGTTTTGCATAGGAATTTATAACCAAAGTGAGAGATTATTTTCAGAGGCAGATTTTGATACAACTCAAAATTATATTCTTTTCACATTTATCAATTTGATAGTTTGATATACTTTCTTTGCATTTTAATGTACTTTGACATATAAAGTTGAATTGATTTTTATATACTTATGTCTTAAAAATACTTATGTACTTGTTTGTTTTTTATTTTTTTTTTTTAATTTCAGACTTCCCCTGAACACCACTATAGAGAATAAGTCATTGTAACATCACAGAAACCAAGTAGATATGAAAATTATTTTGACATTTTAAAATCACAGTAGTTCATCCTGAAATTCCTATTTGAATAAAATGCTTGAAAGAAAATAATCTCTCTAAAGATTCATCATCATAATTACAAATTATTGCCTCCTCTCATGAAGAGCCTCCTACAATTAAAAATGGAAATAACTGCCCCCAAATCTAAATAGCTTGTTTCATGTGTTCTTTCCTCCAATAAGAAGGGAAATTTCTGAACAACTGTGAGGCTTTCTTCATTGATTATGGTTGAGACTGAGAGCAGTCCCACAACAGGAAGGGGATGGGTAAGGTGACAGCAACAGTGCTGGAGGAACATGGGAGGAACATTCTCCCTGGGTTCCCCAAGTTCTTCTCAGCTCTTATAGATGTCCTCTGTCCCTGGCTACAGTGTTCTACATAGCAGATTGCTTGTGTCCATGCAAAAGGGAACCCATCTGTTTCTCTTGAAATGATTCTCAGACCCTGTCCTATCACTGTGGGGTAAACTTTAAAACTGTGTTTTAAAGAAACAGAAAGAGACAAAGTAAAACAGACAATTTAAAGCCAAGTGTAAATCAAATCTTTAGTCAAATATAGAAAGAACTATAACAGTATGAAAATATTACACAGTCTTTGTCTAGGTGTTAAGAAACAAAAATCCAATTTTATACTATATGGTGACAATAAAATGAAACCTACCTCCACGACTGAAATTGGCAAGATCATTGGGTCCACTAGAGCTGTTGTTAACTGGCAGACTTGTGGCAGGCCAAGAGTCTGCAAGCCAAGGATAACTGGGGTCACTTGCATTCAACAAACCTGGTCGACTGAAGAAGAATAAAGAAAAAAAAGATATACATACATATACACATACAAACAAAATTAAAAAATCTGTGAGACAGCTCTGGATATAACAGAGATTGAAGATGCTACATAACTTTCTTCCTATCATTGTGTGTAAGAAACAGTTTAGGAGACTTTAATTTATTTCAAATTAAAATTGTGTAGTCTTTGATGATATAAAGACCTTGAGCAGTTAATTAAGGATATATACAAATCAACTTTGTCAGCAGAAGTGGGACTAGGCATCAGTCGTGATTCTGCCAGAATCCAAATGAACTCCGTTGTCTGTGTGAAATGGGGGTTAGGCAGTACCATCATGGGATCCGAAACCAGGGCTGAATGATAAATTACCACCTCAAGGGAACAATCACTCAAACTGATTGCTCCATATCAGCCATTTCCAGGACTTTGGGCTACTATTTCTTCTTTCCCCTGCATCCCAAATGCACGCCTGTCATCTACAGGCTGGTAATTCTTTCTTTAAGCACTCTTGTATGGTTTAGAGGCGAAGAGATTTGAGTAGTATTAATGGAAAGTTCACAGCTATCTTTATCTGCCACTACTGCATGGTTTTTATATCACTATAATTTCAAGCTTTGCAAGCAGTATTAAACAGTAAGCATGTTGAAAGAAAACATAAACTCAGGCCATAAGGCACTGTGTCTCTCTCACCCCAGGATAAACAGCCTGGAATTTAGCAAGGCATGTGGATTGTTTGTATTTGTATTTAACAAGGAAAATAAATCATGTCATGTAAATGCCCCCAGCCCTCAAGCAAAATCACCCATAGTCCTGATGCTATTCTAGATTATTAATGCACTCATGAAGTTGGAGCAACACCTATAATCATTGTACTTTATTTCTCATAGGCCCCTGTCTGGTACAATCCCTAAGAGAAACATAAGTTTCTATGGAAACAGCAATAAGAAGATCCAGCAGCTTTCTTGCCATATCCACTAGCTCTCATTAGGCCTTATCTCTTTTTGCTAAAGTATTGATTAAATAGGAGATTGGAAGTTATTACCAAAGCCTAATTACAATCTCCATATCGGCAAAGGGAAAATAGATGAGGATATATGGGTCTGTTATCAGCTTTTATCAATTTCAATTGAGTAGCCAAAGTTGTGGAATCTAGTCCTGTCAATCTACAGCCTATTCATCATCCATGAATCATTTATTTTGTGATCGATTAAGTGTAATTGTTCACTCACAGCAATTTAGGGGTAGCCAATAAGAAGTCTTAAACAACAGCAACTTCATTTGCTAATGTCTAATTAATGCAATAAACATCTTGGTAACAAATGAACACATTCCTTGTGATATTTACTACGCATTTCATTCAGGGCATCTGGGAGATATGAAACATCTGGGCTTGATTCCTCCTAAGTGCATAACAGATAGACCATTAAACCTTGTAGTAAGCTACTTAACACCTTCTGTAATTGTCGGTCTTGCAAATGATTGTTTAATACTCAAGTGCATTACCTGCAGAATTTTCAGATTCTGAATTTTAGAAATATATGTGATGGGAAGACCATTATGCAAAGAAACATACCTTCCATTGCTCATTAGTCCTCCATCTCCTCTTTGGAACGTGACTGTATTTTGGTTGAAAAAACAAAACAAACAAATATACACACACGCACACACATATAAGACAGGGAGAAATCAATTAGTTATAATTATAAGCATCAATTCAAATTGCTCAGTGTCCAAGATTGGAGGCCTCTTGGCATCATCACATAAGAAAGTACAGAAATTATAAGAAAAGGATAAAGCACATTAGGATTACTGTTTATTTAGGATTTGACTTACAGTATTGATTCACATCAATTTGTTCTGTAGCTTGCAAGGCAAGCCAGCCACCTGAGGAAAAAATCCTGAATTTACACAGGCCATTTCATATGACTTTGCAGTGCAAGACTGTGCCATGTGATGAAATTGTTTTCTTGGCATGCTTTTGCTTCGGTACATAATGACACTGCACCAGTGAGTTAATAACATCATGTCGTAATGCAGTAATATCATGTCACCACACAAATATGCCATTTCCCAGGATAAATACAAAGAAGTGGCAGCTCTATTACAGCTGAAGGGGTAGGTGGTGGTGGTGGGGGAAGTATAAAGCTGCAGGATTTCCATCAGCAGCACATGTAAGAACTAGCACGCACACATAAGTGCATACACGCCAGTATTACAGAGAAGAGATTTTTTCAGTCTTGCTATTGTGGATGCAAAGGATACATTGTAGCCCCATTCATAGGTATCAAGAAACAGCTCATTCCTTATCTACCTTATTAACAGGATTACATTCGAGAGTGATATAGGTAAACTCACATTACTTAGATGCTAATTGACAGGATTACATACTCCTTTTTGAAGCACTGGCAAATATTTTGAATCAAGGTTCAGAAATGACTGTGGTTGTCAGAGGCAGTATTGCATTATTTATTGTTGGGTATAGGCAGGGCTGACAATTAAAGTATATCAATGTCCTGGACACTTGCATCCTCACAGCTCTAACAAGATGAGGGTTAGAATTTCAGAGAGGAATGGATTAGCCTATGGCCAACTTAATTTAAAATTAAGGTCCAATATTGGAAATACTATCTACCTTTCTAAATACTATCTACCTTTCTAAGACAAACATCTTCATCATTAAATTACATATTCCTGAAGATTTGTAGTGTTTTCCAAAAATTTGATCAAACTACACCAATTCAAGATTAGGCCTCCCATTATAAATGTTTCTAACCTGATCAAACTACTAAATCCAGAAGAAATGCTGTGATTAATAAAAAATTAGCAATGACACAAATCCACTGATGAAATACTTCTGATACCTTAGAGAATACTTGTCTCTTCATTAAATCCTAGGGTAATTTCACAGCATACATTGAGCAAAGGGAACAAAACTAACCCCTTTGGAAGCCTTGCTGAAGAGCGCTTGGGTAGGGTGATTAATTACACTTCACTGCAGAACAGACTATTACCAATATCAGAAAATCACTGCAGTCATATGTCACATCAAAATGGTTAATAGCTGAATTTTGAAAGGATGTAATCAAATCAATTAATGAAAAGAAAATCAAAATGCAAGTATGGGAAGTATTAAAGTCTGCTTTGAAAAATGAGACGTTAAAAACATTGCAGCTAATTAACTTTAGAGCTGATGCTTTCATTCATGTTGCTTTAAACAGGCTGTCAAGTGACTGCATCACTCGTTGCTTCAATGTGAACAATCTGAAGTGTTTTGGATATCATGTGTGAATATATGAAGAGGTGGTACTGACCAGCTATGTTGGTCAAAAGTACATTAGCACTTCAGTAGAGGTTCTGTTTCTTACTCTTTCTCCCCTTCTCATTTAATATTACAACCTTCTTCAACTGTCAAAGCAACAACAAATAAGGACAACAAGAAACAAAGGTGTATTCAGTAACAACCTTTGTAAATAATTTTAAGGGAATTACACTGCAACGTATTTTCTGAAAAATCTCCTGGGATCAATGGTCTTGTTTCAATGACAGACTACCAGAAATAGCTTTCAAGTATTATTGTCACCGACTGTATAGCGTGTACGTGTGATATTTTATCTGTGTAAGTCATATGGGAAAAAAGTCCATACTTATGGTCTCAAAAATATTTGTATTGCTAGTATACCTCTATAAAACAAAGATAAAATGGAGGAACTAGTAGGAAATCACAGCAATGTTTGCCAGACACATTCTATTTTCTACTCAGTGAGGCAGAGAGAGAACGAAGGCATGCTAGGAAAAACATATCAAGATGACATAGAAACCTTTGCTGTAGAGCTATAATTGCTGCAGAATGGTTGCTGTATACATGCTTGCTGAGAAGAGACAGGTATCACAGCATTTACTCCTTTTTCTGCTACCTCTGTATCCTAATGGTAGCAACTATTTCCTGTTTCTTCCTACATTAAACAATCTTATGCCCTCCCAAGATAAACACTGTCTTCAGAAGAGATTGTATTGCAATGACCTGGTTTGGTAGGGAAGATCATGCCTGGCTTATGCAATATGCATGGAACTGGGAAGGAATACAGGTTCTTTCATTTAAACTCCTCCTTGCAAACCAGCACAATTTTGGTTGTAAACTTAATCAGAAAAGAAACAAGAGAGCATTGTGGCTTCTACTCTTGGAAAGGCTCTGGAATACCAATTAAGCTAGCCAAAATTGGAATAATATCATCAGGATGTCATAGAAAAAAAAATATGCTATTCCAGATGATTTCCATAAACGGGCTGAGGGAAGATAGAGAAGATGCCTTTCTTTTAGCATCAATATTGTGAAAGAAAAGACAGCTAAAAAACAGAAGACATGGTCAGGCTGCCAACATAAGCACTATGTTTATCATTCCTGCCATACATTTTGTCAGCATTTTTGCCTGCAGTTTGATTTCTGCAATTACAAAGCAAGTCTAAACGCCTGAATAGGAGCATATTTAATGCAATGCAGACATGTAGATGTCACTGTAAAAATAAAACACACAGACAGCTGGCTTTATTCATCCTGTCTCCACTTTAAAAAGATGCAGAGTAATTTCAAGGGGCAGTGTAAGAGGAGAAAAGGAAGGATGTCCCTATCACTGACCCACCCATCTCTCTTGCTATTTTATCACTGAGGAAGCAAAAAGCTCTTTCAGCATTCTTTGCATCTGATATATGTTCTGAAAAAGAACACAGACCTGAAGGGATGAGATTGGTTTTCAAAAGAAGATAAAAAAATAACCTCTGCATAGAGAGATTTTGAAGGAATCCCCACTAGCTTATACTTCAAGGATTGCAAGAATGCAGAAAGATAATCCAAAGCACATTTTGAATGCATAAATATTTAAAGAAATTATATTGTATATATTTCTATGAAGAATGGCGTATGTTAAAGAGTTTTTTATATGCCTTTTATTAAATATATAAGGAGATGCTCATACTATTTACTAATATTATCTGACAAGGTTAAACTTAATCTTCGTGCCTGCTAGGACTGGAAAAATACGAATATACAGTAAGTTGACATTTTGAGGCAAGAAAGCTTTACAAAGCTTTATGTACGCCTATCTCTAGAAGGCCACATTTTCCTACCACAAATGAAAACTTTAATGTTGCCAGCCAAGTCTTATTCCTTTTCCTGATAAGCTGTTCCTCAAATATGAATGTAGATTAATCCTTTTTTAATAAGCATTAACTCAGAACAGATAATCAGCATATAAAAATTCCATCAAATCTTCTGCCTACCTTTGGACAATTCTGTCAAATAACTTATCCTCATTTAACAGCTTCAGGAGTTAAGCATAAAATGTGTAGCATTCCATAATTCTCTATTTATCTATTTTTAATTTGTTTTTGTTTACTTGGTTTCATGAAATCTTTAATCCCAAGGAGCACTAGTCACTAAATAAGCTTACCTACTCATAAATGAAAACACATATTGACTTTTCTTGCATGACTGATGGCCTAGACAATCTTGAAAACACCTGAGTATTCAAGTGAGCAGTTACTGGCACAACAATGAGTTTGAAGCCATAGGAAAGATAAGCAGATAAATGAAATCTCTCTTATTTCTACAAAGTGATTCTGTGCCTTTGTTGTATAAGTCTGTATACTAAAATGTGAAAGAAGAATTGAAATTTCCACTGCTGCATAAACAAGTTCTGTTCTGTCACTGTAATATGGGAATTAAAAAACTTTTCTATTATACTAGAAGTGGTCAGAAGACTGTTGTTTCACCTAACTTTTCTTGCATATGGTAAATACTCACAGTGCATGTTTATATCCAACAATCTGAGCAAAAGGTAACCATAAAAATAAAGAAAATCAGTTTAGTAGTCATTTTAGCTTTTACAGATACTCATAAAAGTAATATCAATCCATTCTTTATATCACAGAATCACAGAATATTCCAAGTTGGAAGGGACCCGTAAGGATTATAGAGTCCCACTCCTGGCTCCACACAGAACCACTCCAAAATCAGACCATAGGTCTGAAACTGTATCACAAAAGAGATCACTAAGAAGGGGTAATATTTGTGTTTATTGTTTCTGTGCAAGATTTACTTTTGTTGACAGCCTGTCATGGTCCCAGAAAGGTATACTTGTTGCACAACTGCAGATCATGACTACTGGAATCAGCTCAATTGAAAATGAGTAAAAAATTAGCTATGATTTTCAGTTTCAAATTTTGCTTGTGACCATCTGAGCAATCAATCGGTGTTTATGAAAATGTTTACAAAGACAGAAGGCATAATGAATTTAACTCAATCAATTATTTTTCTCTGGTACAAATCTTTACCAATAGTGTGATATTTTCTGTTTGCTCTGTTTCTATGCAGAGTGCTATAGTAATTTAGTATGATAGCAGAAATTGTATCACCTAGGAATCTAACAATAGAACACAAGCAACAGTGTCCTAGTGAATGACCTTTAGTCTGAAAGTGATCGGATAGAACGTTTTTGGCAAGTAATTATACCTGCTCAATACAGACTCTTTAGCTTTAGTTTTGAAAATTTAGCCAGCTATATGTATGCAAGTAAAACTGAAAAAAAAAACCAAAAAAAAAAAAACCAAACCCAAACCACAAAGAAAAATACTACATCAAGTATAACAGATAAAATATTTATTGCTCAGAAATCACATGAAATAGAGTAGTAGATGTCTAAATCATGTTCTGCTAATACTTTCAACTATCTTATTATACAGTCAACTCTGTATGCTGTGTCTTTCTACAAGAAGAATTTAATGCAGATATTTGGAAGAAAATTGTGCAACTTCCAAAATCTGTGTATATTCAGATAAATCCATCTTCGGTAAAACTTTATCAACAGCCATTTCTGATAAGATTCTAAATACTACGTACTACTATTTAGATCTGAAACCAATTCAGTGCTTATGAATCATAATTTTGAAGGAAAAAACATGCCACTGAATGTCAACAAACCTCCACAAGCATAGATATGTTTGTCTAAATGAGATTACCAATTACAAATTCAAACATTTGAGAACTAAAGATGCCTCTTAGGGAACTCTAGCTCTAAACATAAAAACTATGGACTATGTCTGCTGTTTGTACTTGCTTACTTGATGATCTAGGTTCTCAATTTCTTGAAATGATTACAGAATACAGAACTCTGTATTATTAATAGTTCTGTAAAGTCCATGAGATGTCAAAACTATTTTTAAAACCACATTTTTTTTGGCAGGGACTCTGGCATATCCTAGTTATTCAGCTTATGTGAACCAATCACACTGAATCATGTACACCAGAGGTGGCACTAATATGATCGTAGTTTGTGCCAGTGTCAGCTACAAAGAAAATGGGAAAAAATTACCAGTTATAGTCAGTCAACAATTGCATGGTCATAGGAGCCAAATTTTAAAATGTATTATTTCATTTTTTGAAAAAATATCCTATGTTCTCAATAAAAAACAAGAAAATATTTTATGATAGGATGTGTTGCATCAGAACTTGTTCTGACTTGGACAAACATACCAAGAAGCCAGAAGGAGTAATTCCTGAGTCTTTAGAGCTTCTTAGGACAGCTCTCCCTAGCAATGTCATGGGTCCCTGTGCACACATTACCACCTTTGCTCATGTGCCTCAGCAGTCATTTGCTCTTTTCTGCTTAAGCTAAGCACTTGAACTGTGGTTTGTATCAACAAGTAGAAAGCATCTAGCAGAACATGATGACCGGTTCCACAATGCAATTAAGACTGTCCTCTATCACATGAATGGCAGAGGTGTCAGAAAAGACAGCTTTGGCAAGTGCAACTTAGGACCCATGCTAAGCACAAAACCTCTTACAGACTTCAGCTGTAAAATGCTGAAATTTATCAGGCTTTTAAACTTTAATATAATTATTTGTATGTTTATGACACAACTTAAGTATGAGGGTAAAAGCTAATTATTTGTATTAATTATTACTATTATTTGAATACTGAATTTTTCTTGGCTGTCCATATGTTGACTAAGCTGTCTTCAACATGCTGTTTCAGACTCACTTCATTCACTTTTCAAATATCCTTAATCACACTTATGATAATGGTCTACCATATGCTATGTTTACTAAAGATATGAAAACAAGGATATCAGCTTTGAATTGGATAGGCAGAAAAGAGCAAATGCTTCAACTTCAAAAATTAAATGTGCATGGATTAATCATTAGATATCCTGCAGATCTAAACACCTCAAGGCAAGGCATACAGATAACAGATAAAGTGCAAGACAGCTCTGCTTCTCCAGTAAAACATCAAAAAATAACTGAAATTATTTTTTTGAATTTTAAAATCAAAAATTGATCATAGGTGACTAATTCTTGTTTATGTTATGTTAGTTCAAGAACTTTGTCCTGCAAATTACCTTAAAAACCTCATTATTTTGAAGAATTAGATGGGTAAAAAGCATGTGAGTCAAGGCAAAGACATTAATGGTGGCAGATTTTACACCACTTTGAAATCACGAAAGAAAGAATGCTACATTTTTAACACAGATAGGTAGCAGAAGTGTTTCTCCTTCTGTTCAGTTTTAATTCTGCATACCTCACACGTTTATAAACACTTGGATTGCTAATGTTTGCAGTGATGTGTTGGTGAGGTAAGAGACAGACTAATGGACAGTACCTGCAGGGGTGAAGGTGAAGGACTGAACTGCAAAACAAGAAAGCAAACACATTATGAGTTACACACTCCGATAACAAGCACTAATTGCAGGGCACAAGTTTCCTCTGGAATTTACTCAGTTGTGGTATAATATCATATGCAGGACATAACATTTGAGCTTAAAGCATTAGCCAGCCAGCAGCCAATGAGAAATGACAGTTGGAAAGTTGAGCAGTGGATTTAGACGGTCAAGTTTGAAGATAGTTTTTGTTTGCGCATGCTGTTCTCCAAATTGTAAACATTAGGATGAATTTTGAACATGATCTGTTATGAACTTTCCTTGCTGAAAGCATACACAATGCCATAATTCCAATAATGGGAACACCATGTCATGATGCAATGTTCACATCACACTTAGATGCAGCAAACATTATGAGAAGGAATGAGTTGCAGTATACGAACTGTTTAAAATGACTGTTGTAATCAACTACAGGTACATATTTCAAAGTGCAAAAGGCTTTTTCCTCAACACCCACCCCCCCAAAAAAAATGCCAGTGCACACACAAGGCTAATAATGCTGTATGCCAAAAAAAAGTAATCTTAGCCAGTGTCCAAAGGTTACCGATACGACTGCTTCCTAAGAGAAATAATAGTACTACTCTCTCTTAATACGAAAAATCTCGGGATCTAAACTAATAGTTAAACTAATAAACTAATATCAGCACATGTGAAAGTATTTGTGGTATATATTAGTTTATTAATTTATACCACCTCTCAGAGAATAAAAATCATTGCTGTTAAAGGAAAGAAAAAACACTTCATCCAAAAGCATAAACTGTGAATGATAGAGTCCACACAGTCACACAAAGAGAGGATCCACAGAAACTGAGTATATCTAAGAGCTGCGGTCAATGAAAGTGTCTCTTCACCTGCTATGCTGGCACTGGTGCCTATCTGATCTCCTTTTGGGCTGCTTCATTTCAAGAAGCCAGCTGAAAACTAATTCAGCAGGGGTGAGATTAGGAAGGATTGAAAAGTCAAAAAAACAAAAAAACACCTATAAATAGTTTCCTTCTGGTTTAATGAGTTAAATCAGGACATTGAGGAGGTTGGTGATGGCTAACACCAAGGTTTGAAGCCATAGGAATGTTTAGTTGGGAGCAGGAAATGAATGTTGGTTTTTGACAGAGATATTTAGATACCTAGGGCACTTGTGTCTCCTGACCAGTACGTAACAACTTGTAAATTAGTGGAGGTTTAGCATAACTTTAGTCTCATATAATGTCAACATTAAATATGCTGTGTCCTCAGCTATGCGAATCTTACTCAAACAGGAAATGTTTTCTTTTTACATGTATTATATGAGTACTATAGGAGAAACTACCCCAATATTTGAAGAACAGCTTTTTCATGTTAAATTAGGCTTCAGAGCAACATATTTTATGGCAATTCTATACTCATCTGACTTACTAAAAATCCATAAGAATCCTAAAGCACAGAATAATACAGAACACAGAGAATTTGGATGATAAAAAGAAAATCTTTCATTTGGTGAATTTATTTTTCCAAATGAATTTTCAAAAATTAATTTGTAACTGGAGCAACACATTTGATGTAAAACTGAGCACACTGCAAGGGCATCCTGAGGTATTCTACCTCCAAGACAAAACCTTATACAACTTCTGTGAAAGGTAATTTTTGACCACACTTTTATGCCTAATACATCTCTCTCTTTTCTTCCAGTTGTAGGTATGGAGCTGTTGATTAAGTAACTCAGTTTATTTCCCATGCATATGGCTTCAAAAACATGGAAACGCATGGGAATGAAAAAGGATACAGAATATTCTTCCTGGCCTCTCCTGTAAGGGTCTAGTCTATTTCACATCTGAGCACATAAATGGAGCTGGACTACTACAGAGTGCATTCTGATGAAGGAATAATCCACTTCATTTTTTATCCACTTCTTTTAATGCTAAATATGCTGAAGATGCAAAAATAAAGACTGTCTTATGATAATGATGAAATGTGGTACTGAGCAATGCATTTAAAGCTTCTCATACACCAGCACTTTCACAATACACGTTTAAAACAAGCATTCAAAATTAATCCAGGCCACCTTTGCTGTAAGATCAACACGTTTTTAAGTAGGTTTAACAACACGTGTTCTTTTCATGACAGAACCTGATGAGATGGTAATAAAGAGTTACTGTTCTTACCAGCATAATTACTGAGCCCCTTCCTCTTCTTTCTGCGCCAATACAGCCAGATGCTGAAACCCATCAGAATTACCCAACATGCACCACCGATGCCAGCTATAAAGGCAGGCTGTTTGACAACATCAGTGATTTGCTCAGTTATGCTGTTGTTATTTTCAGTGATGACAACTTCGTTACGGCCTCCTGCACAAGAGAAAGTTGACAGAACATTGCTATTACGGACTCTGAAATGCAAACAGGAACCAAATATTGGAAATTAAAATAAAATAGAAAAAAAAACAGAAAAAGAAGTAATGCACCTACAAATAATCATCCACAGTAGGAGGGCTTTAACAAGTACTAATGCACGCCTGAAAACCAGTAAATCCACAATCTATTTTGCCCAAATTTATTTGAAAATATAACTTTATAGCACTCCCCAAATCTCACAGATGCCAGTCCACATACTTTTTTTAACAGTATACATGCTTGATGTTTTTTATATAATTATAGGCAGAACACAATGATGAGAGAATGGAAATAAACTCTAAAAAACAAACCAAATGAGAAATTCAAATGCAAGACTTGCTACAATATCAAAAGGCAGTTTCTTCTTTGATTGTTATCACCAAGCCAAAACTCTCAACTTTTTTGTTTTGTTTTGTTTTTTTTTTTTTTGCTGCATTCTATACCTCCCAAATTTAAAATAAATAATGAAATGCATGAATTTTTAGTTGAAAAAAAAGATGTCTATTCCAACAATTATTTCATGGATAAAACAATCCTAAGCATACCAATTTTGACACAAAGCAGAAAATAGCTTAGATAACTGTTAGCTCTAAACTATTAGTTTTTTTTTTTCACCTATAGTAGGCATGAATAATTCTAAACATCAACCTCTAAGACATATATATGACATAGAATATCAATTAAATTGATCATCAAGAATAACTATATACCATCTTAATTTTGCCTACTACCTTAGAAAACCAGTAGAATTCAGTAGATTTTCTCATTGCTGTGTTTTTTTTCTTTCCCTTTCCCTCTTATAGTATTGTAGGAGTTGGAAGAGACCTCAAGAGATCATCGAGTCCAATCCCCTTCCTAAAGCAGGTGCCCTACAGTAGATCACACAGGTAGGCGTACAGACAAGTCCTGAATGCTTCCATAAAAGGAGACTCCACAAACTCACTTCCTCTAAAATGTAAGTTTTCTAAAAGGAAAAGCCTGGTGTCTGGCTTGAAAATGAATGTCCATTAAAAATGCAGACAGCAATTGAGGAAATGTTAAAACATATCATTCCAGGGCTGGAACCTTTCTGCTTCCAACACCCCCCTGTCAAAAATGGTTACTTTTAAAATAAGGAAACGTGGAACATATGTTTTTTTGCAGGATCTTGATTCTATCTGTATTTGATACAAACTGCCCACATCTACATTTTTGACAGTGGTGAAGGAATTGTCCTTCATTTCTGATAAATGCATTCGTATGGCTCAATCCTTGAAAGGTATATGTGATACAATCAGATACCTCTATGCATGCAGAAGAAAGATTTCAGGTAGCAAGAATAACTACACTACAAAAGAAAAAAAAATACTGTGACTGTCAATTATTAGTCTATCGCATACACAGAGGTAGTTGAATATAATAATCAAATATTGAAATGGTCACTCAGAGCAATTAGTAGAAATATTGCAGCATTATGTCTCCCTGTGAAAATGTATGCAGTCCTCTTCTAAAATTCAGTAATAGTTAAGTTTACCACTTTCTTCTTAAGCAAAACAGTTGCTGTGTCAGCACTGTGGCTTAACCCGAGAGCAAATAGACAAGGTCCTTTCCAGAATATTTATGAGAGTGTCTGACACTTCCAGTTTTATTTCCATGGATGATTCTTCACAGGAGTCAACAGTTTAAATGTGAGAGATTGTAACCGAGATCCTGTCCCAGGGAGTGTTGAGCTGCCTGTGCCTTCCCTGCTGCAATCTGCACATCTGCACCCACATCTGGGCACTGGCCTCAGCACGGTACTGTCCAACCAAAAGCATGGGGTTAGGTCCTCTGCTAATCTCAAAGCTGGATTCAGTTACTCAGGAAGAAATGTGATGCACTGCACTACATTGCTATAACACCGTTAATGATCTCTGTGATTTTATTAAGCTTTCTCTCTTTCATCACCATGTCAATATTTAGTAATGACGACTGTCTGCTTTTGCAAACAAACTGCTGAAGATGTGCTAGAGCTTGGCTTGTTTTCAGTAATCTGCTCAAGAAACAAAACAGACTTCCCACAAGCAAACAGGTGCCAGAGAAAGATGCTGTCATTTGTTAATGGAGAAACAGCCTTTTGAGTACCAGCCTATACTGGGTCATGCTGATAAGCTTTACAGGTGTCAAGCTCTCTAAGCTGCAGCTCCTCTTTCCCAAACTTTCCTATGATGTCTTACCACTGTGAAAAAGACAACAATATAACTCAACAATATACTCAATATAACTCACATAACTCAACAAGCACCAATGACACAGAAAAGCTGGGAGGTAGTGGAGGCAACTTTGCCAGTTTTCCTCCTTTTTTATTGCCCATGGAAACAACCCATAGGTGCAACCTAGGGCTAGAAGAGGAAGTGCTGAAGAGTAAAACTAATAGAAAAGGAATTTTGCAGCATGCTTCTCTAAGCACACAATTGGTTTTCTAGTAGAAATCAGCATGGGAGTTGATGTCACTCTAATTGCCATTCGCTTTCAGTTAATTTCTGTGCCCTTTGGAGGCAGCAGGCCGGTGAGGAAACACTGCTATAGAAGCAGCCACGCTACCATGGGAAGGAGAGGGCAGGGAGGGGCTTCAGAGTCACCAGCTTTGAGAGCAGATCCTCTTGGGCTGAAGAAAAGAGCTGCTTCCTGAAAAAGCCTCCAAGAAGTTCCAGTGCAGAAAATCCAGTTTTATCTTAAGGCCAGAAAGCAGTCTTCTGAGGACGCAGGATGCAATAACAAACCCCAGAGAACGTGGAGAGAGTGCTCAGTGGTCCTTCTCCTCTTGATCTCTTCTAATGGAAAGTACAACTTGTCTCCAAATTACCTTCTGAAGTTTGCAGTCTGCCTGTTTGTACCTAGCATTCACTGCCTAGCAATTACAAGTGAAAAAGTAATAGCTTGTTTAAATGTCAAAATAACATATATTTTGAGACTTCAATGACTGAAAAATAAATGGATATGGATGAACATTACCCACTGATGCTTGATAAAACTAATATAATTGTTGTGGTTTTGGAGAACAAATTGCATCATTTTGTATTTCATTGTGTAATATTTAATCAGTATTTAATCTGTAATATATATACTATATAAGTAATATATATACTATCCAAGGTACCAGTGTAATACTTCGTATACTGCAGGTGTTTCTGTAACAATGCTGTCAGTTCAACTAATTAGAACATAGACAAGGGAAGTGTGTGACCTGTAACGCTCCATTGTTCCCGAAGACAAAACCATAATGAAATATAATGTCTTCCTCCCATTGGAGAGTAATGAAGAACAAAACTAATTTGTCGGACCAAAAATTAATTAGACACATCAGATTCAATTGTACCTATTACTGTGAAAGTTTGCAGCTGTTCCTCATACTATTATGCCAATGATGGAATGTAAGAATGAACATGCCAACTGATGAAGAGAAATAATAGTTCTACCATTAACCAATGTTGCTGTTATCCTCAATTCTATTTGTGATATTCCAAGCAAAAAAAAACTTAGCATATCTGTAACGACAGTAAAAATGTTATTCTAGACTCTCTTTGAGTCTTGTATAGCATTTTTCAACACTGAGTTTGAAGTATGGGCACAGAATTCCAGAAACTGTGGCATTACTTTTAACTAAAGAAATATCATACTTCCTACTACTCCATATTCTGCTTATACTTCCTGGATTTTGATTAACCTGATGCTTAGACTTGGATTGTGAAGTCAGTAGTTGATTATCCATGGTGAAAATTAGTTATTTTCAGAATAACTTCTTATATGAATGCATCCTATATTTAAGAATAATATCTTACTTGTCACAAACTGGAGTCTATTTAATGACAATGGAAGTTATATTGTTCAGCAACAAGTCTCATCTGCTTTTTATCACTGACCTGCACTCTCCATAATTTAGAATTCCATAGTGTTTGTTTGCAGGTTGTTAAGTAGCTAGGCACTAGGCCATATGGGAATCCATTATAATACAACGACTTGATCATTTTTTTCCATTTATGGCTATGTTTTGAGGTTTGTTCACTTAACCTATGTGATTTTTTTTATATATATCAGAAAATTTCATTTTCTTACTTTATGTTGCTGATTCTCAGTCAAATATTGAATGGGATTAATTCAATTATTTCAGAAATTGTGCCATTTAATTAGTAGTACCTTTATGAAGCATAAGGAATAACTGCCAGTGATCATGGCTCATAAGCAACACAAAAACATAACCTTGTGAAAAATGAGATGCAGACTATGAAACAGTAAATACATCTAGCTTTGTGATCTCAAAAGAGAAAAGAGAAATGAGAACAGAAACACAATATAAGAAAAAAAAAGATTTTTACTTTTCACGTGAAAGACTCTTAAAATTATAAAGATGCTATCAGACAAACTTGTGTTAATGACATTCTGGACTCATTAAAGGGATAAATATTACTAAATTTAACAATGCAAAACTTACTTAGCATCAACATGCAATTCCTTTTGTATTTTGTGTCCTAGCATCCCTTTCCTCCTTCACATAACAATACAAATATCCCCACAATTAACTCTTAATTATACTAGTCATTTTTTTAAAGGAAAAAGACAGGATAAAGGTCTGTGCACAGATGTGGAGCTAAGCATTCTGGCAATCACCCAGCAAAACACTTTAGTGCAAGTTTAACTCATAACAGGTTAAGTGGCACAAGACTACTCACATGCTCAAACTGAAACACGCTTAAGTATTTTATTGGAACAAGACTAGTGTGTAGCTGGATGGAACCCTTTCAGCAAGGATAAAAAAAAAAAAAAAAAAAGGCCTGCTAAAAGCAAATGCAATGACAAACCAGACTCACAACAAAAGTTGTTTACACAGAGATCCAAAACTCATGCTTATTAGAGGACAGATTTCTTGTATTTTCAAAACATCAAATTCTTGCTTTCAGTTCTAGAACACTCTTTAACCTTCTTTGTAATTTTTGTGACTTCCTCTTTCTAAAGTCATTGTAACTTGTATTCCTTCTCTACTGACAACATATCCAAAGCTGGAATACCTCTACTTTTGTCTTTAAGCGTGGGAACCTGAATATCATTAAACATTTAAGCAATAACATAGGAATTGACATTTTCTAAATGTCTACACATAATAGAACTGTTAATATTTGGGACATTGTTCTGACAGAATATTCTAGAAAGAAAATGTGACCAACAGACTTAAAAACAAGCAAGAAAAAGCTCATTTTTGTAATAATTAAATTATAACATTCGGATGAAAGTAACAAAGTCCCCATATTCAGCACTCAGAAGAGGTGCTGCTATGCACAGTCCAATTCAGTTTTGCAAAAATAGTTTTCCTATTCTCATCCTTCTCATTTTGTTTCTGCATTTGTATTTCATACTTGAGAAGAATCTCAGAAGAAAAAGTATCTGTGCTTCTCTTTGTAAAGGAAATTAATCCTTCATGGAAACTAATAATAAGATACAGTTATTTCAAAAGCAGAGATGCTACTACCACCTTTGCTCTCTATTTGGCTTACAGGCGACTTATTTTTTGACAAAGAAAACTCATCTGCTTGGGATACCGGAGAAACACTGGCACACTATGTTCAGAAAACCAACTGTAAACAGTGCCTTATGCATCAGTGATATGAGTAAAGCAATATTACAGTCATCTGAAGAGGAGAAAAAGGGAGCTCTAGCTGTTAGTTCCATAAATCCATCAACCTGCAAAAGTGGTGCATACATTTTAAAGAATCAGTTTCACTAGATAATTTGTATCTTCTATAATGTCTCAACAAAGAAAGAACTAGTTCACTCCGCTAGCTGTGAGAACTCTGTACAAAAGGCACAATGCCAGCAGGCACTGGGACGTTAAAAGCTAACTACCAAGCTCAATTCAAAACATGTCTTTTGCTCCACAGATTTTTATGCTCTCAGAAGTGATTAATGAAAGCATTTCTGAAAGTAGAAACAGGCAAAACAAAACAACAGAATACACAATCACTTACCAATTATTATCGGTTGTGGCTCACTTTTCACTCCCACACCTGCACTGGTGCTTGCAGCAACTTCTACACGGTACTGAATACCTGGATACAGGCCACCTATTACTACAGACCGAATGGCTGCATCTACTGTTTTGTTGATATGAAATCGAGTCTCATTACCTAGACACCAGATCTGGGACAAAAGTTGATGTGTTAAAAAATAGGAAATTCTTGGTATTCATAAACAACAGCTCACAGATAGGACATATCAAGGTTTTGCATGACAATCACCTATTTTGGTATTTTGGACTTGTTAACAATGTTACTATCTAGGAGCAATTGGAGGACAGCAAATTATCCCATATTATTGTAAAATCAGGTAAATTGCAAAGTCTGTTTGCAAACACCACCTTGGACTCTGGCTCTCCACGGAGCACAATTCCATGGCGTGCTTTGAAGCACAGAATAGAATCATCCAAGTGAAAAAGATGTGTTACATTTTCATTGAAATCTTGTTCAGTAATGTGATTACTGCCAAATCTTTTCGTAAAAAAATCAATTTTTTTCATTCTTATTTTCCCACAGGACAGTAAAAGGACAACTAGTGAAATGTTTCTTAAGTATTAAAGGATAAAAATCTTTCAAAATCCTTTTCTATTCCTTTTTGCTACACAGCAGGGGCATGCGACATTTCTGAAGCAGAGTAAGTACAAAACTGCTCTTTATTGTGATTACATACATTGTTCAGAAATCCAGATATCAGTTCCTGACTTGATTATTTTCTAATTACAGAAGCAACAAAACATTCTTAAATCTGAATTCATATTTTATAATGAGAATGGTATATAATTTCACAGAGTTATTCCTGTCTCCTGCATTTATTCATCGTCCTTTCCTGAGAAGTTTCAAAACTAAGACTTCTTAGGGATTCTTCTTCAGTTATTGTTTTTGGCACATACAGCTTTTCTATGATCAAAGAAAGCATTTGCTGCCACTACAGTCAAGAAAATCAATGCTTAAAAGTATCATATGTACACTACATAATTACAACAGCAGAAGAAAGCGCTACTGGTGGAACCACTCTCAGCAACCAATAGATGGGTCTAAACAACATTAATACTCTCTTTACCCTTACTTCTGACCCTTCTCAGTGTTTTATCACACCTTATTCTTTTTTCTGCAAAGCACTGAGAAAGGCTTTGAGAACAAAATAAACTTCCATTCTTCTGAGCTCACGTAGAGGCTACGTGCAGGGCAGAATGCATTAGGGCGAGAGACTTGCAATTCATTCTTTCAGTCCTTGTCTGTCCTGGTCTTAAGTCACAGCAACTACAAATACTCCTAATTATAGGCACTGAATTCATAAATGAATCTACATTCATTCTTATGCTGGAAACAACAGATTTACATTCAATTTGTTAGAAAATATCCAGTGAAACCTCAGCAGTCATTTTATACTAAAGACTCTTTGCATTAGGTTCACCACAGCCAGCACACTAATCAGGCAGCCATCTAATCTAACAATAAGGGATGCAATAGGTGGTGACTCCAGCTGTTTTTCTAAACAGTCCAGAGGCCTGAGTACTCACCTGGAATGTGGCTTTGATTAACCAACAGATGACTTTCTTTCATATGTATATACTTTATGGTTTAAGACTGTGTTTTACTTATTTGCCTACAAGCCCCTGAAAGTTAATGTTACCTCACAGAACATTCATCATCAAGAAGAATTAAAGCAAAAGATACAATTATTCATATGAAAATGAGATCAATACCATATTGGCATTAATAAATCTTAATATTAAATAAAAGTAAAAAAAAACACAAGTGCTATGCTAAAAATAAGTGTACATTTACTGCATCCCGCTGATCAAATGATAATCCATAAGAGGTTAAAACATGAATTGGTTACAAGCCAAGCACTTTCCTCCTTCTTGATTCTGTTTTCCCTCACAACGCATCAGGAAGAATAAATTACATATTCCTGCGTGAAATAATCACCTGCATCTCAAAAAGATTATCATTTCTGCCCTTAGTAGGATTTTCAAGGAAGCTGCCCTGCTCTATTTCAATTACAAATTTCACATTCAATATAGAAGTTAGCCACAATGAATATATTCACCAAACTGCATGTTCCACGTTTACAAGCCTGTGATAATGCTGAATGTAGCATGATCATTTTCTCCAGTCTTCCCTCCACACACACCAATAACACACTGCAATATTTCCAAGTTGGGAAAATATACTTGTGCAAAAGCAAGCTTAGTGGGGAAGAGACTATTGCAAAATGTAATGTGATATATAAGGGAAGGATAACTTGAGCCATTACAGAAAAAAAAAAAACAAAAAAAAACAAAAAAACAGAGAAAAGGCAAACAGTGCAGCAAGCAGTTAAGTAACAAACTCTGCATATCTAGCCTGTTCCTCAGACCAAACAAGCTAGCACTTTAAGTTGTGAATCTTGACACAGATAGTCCTTGAAGGAAGACTTGTATTCTCCCAGAGCTATAGTTCTTGACTCTGACCTTGAAGTGATAAGATTAACATTTTTGCAGGGGAGAGTAGAATCTTTCCTGCCAGCTTTTCTACCAGGCTGAAGACATTTTGAGACAGGAGCTCCACCACTTGTCCTGGGAGTAAAGAACCCCCTAGGAAAAAAAAAAACAAAAACCCTTCTCTTTCTTCCAAAGATAAGAAAGAAAGAAAACCTTTAAACTAGATGGCAACTACAAGTCTCTTCCAGGTCTAGCTCATGTTATTTTTGGTTTTAACAATAACAGTAGCACTGTTTATATGGAAAAAAAAAAAAAATCCATAGGCACTCAGTCCTTTTTCTCCATATAATTATATGGGTGGCAGTAAATGCTGTCAGAATCTAAATCTGTAAACAGTGCTATTGTTCTGTAATTCATGCAGGCTAAAACACACAACCCTTCCATTACAGATCCTTTCTACCTTATATTCCTGGATGATTCCATTTTGGTGATCTGGAGGGGGAGGATCCCAGGAGATGCTGATGCTTGTGCTGTTGTGGTTTCCAACTGTCAGGACAGTAACAGACTGAGGAGGGGCACTTGGAGCTGCACCAAACAGAGGGAACAAACAGTAATAAGACATTAATCCATTTGCTAGAGCACAAATTTTGCTAAAACAATGTAAGTGCAAGCAGAGAACATACAAAGTTCACAGCCCTTGCAGGCCTAGGTATGCACATCTTGTTAGGGATTGACAATTTTGAAAAAATGTCTTTCTGAAGAGAAGCATTGTACTGAATGAAAATGTGGAATTTGTGGTAATGGAGAATCAATACAAATCACTTCTCATCTATTGCATTTCTTAAGCTCGCATTCAAATTATTCTCATGCTTGCATTTGTTTTCCATAATACATGGTTAGCTATGCATACGTCAACTAAGTCAACCAAGTCATAACATGAGATTGTATCCCCCGTCCAGAAGAGTCTTTTCACTTTTTTTTCCCAGATGGTCTGATACTATTGTGAGAAATGGGAGTTCAGGAATTTTTGTTTGCTTGTTTCCTTTTTGGTTCTCTCAATTTGTTTAAGCATAAAGATTTGCACCTTTACACCAAATGCTAGTGAATGGGAGAGCTGATAATTTAGGTCAGATATATATTTACACTCTTCTTTCTTCAGGCTAATCTTTCTCTTTAGAGTCCCCTGTTCAGTTCAACCATTCATAGCTGTTTGGCTGGCCACTGCACATCAAGGCCCTATCCTTGCCAGCCCCCCCTACTCTGATTTGAAGAGTGAAGAAAAAAATAAAAATTAAAAAAACATTGCTGTTAGTTATCAGAACTATGCTGGCAAAGCCCTTTCTGCAGTGACATCAACAGCAGGGTGCTTTTGTTGTCTTAGGACTTGTTTGGGAAGTGCTGCAGCAAGTTCCATAGAGAGGCCAAAGTCCCCTCTGTGAGCATCTTCAGCACCCATGCAGGTGCTCTCCCTGCACAGCTACAGCTGTCACCACAAAGGCATATGTCCTTCCCTGGCCACTATATGACATTAAAACTTCTTGTGGCCATTGAAGCAAACACTGAAACTACCACAGTGGCAAGCTAAATCACCAATGTTGTGTGTGTCATATTAAGGTATGTCCTTGGGGGGGGGGGGGGGGAGAAGGGAAGGAATCTAATATCAGCTGCACCAAGTTGTTCCTATGATCCATCTAGTCTATCTTTCCCAGTCCATCTACTCAGTCTTCAAAAAAACAAAACAAAACAAAACAAAACAAAACAAACAAACAACAACAACAAAACAAAACTAACAGAAAGAGTCTAGGGAAGTGTGGACTAATATAGCAAGTGTATAATGATAACTTTACAGGACAGTCTTTCAGCTCCCAGCAGATCCTGTTCCAGGGTGACTTTTTTAATAACTCTACTGAAATTTTCTTCCAAAAAAAAAAAAAAAAGAAAAGTATTTTTCACTTTTAATATGATATTAAAATATTTTAAATGAAATGTTGAAGAATAACAGCAGATTAGATCAGAACCCAAAAACCTCTCCTCCATTTCAACTTCAAATATATCTGCCCTCTGGTTTTCTGGCTCCCTGACTGCAGTCTGATCATCAAGAGCATTCCTGCTCAGAGAGAACTCTAACTGCCATGTTCCAATGGCACCAGGACTCTAGTTGTATCTTTCCCAACTGCATGGACCATAGCTCTCAGGCAAAGTAGCTGGTACCTTTGTATTTATATCTGTTAGGCTTAATGCAACCAGACACAGATATCAGCAGTATGAGCCTTTCTGAGTCATTACAGATTTACTTATTTTTTTCCAGTAGCCTTTTTGAGACTGTCTATTGAGATGGTTCTCAGGACTTGACCTGGCACTAGCTCAGGGAGCTGAGCTCACGCCTTACCCTGGTAATCATGTAGAGCTGGAGTAGCCAATCATATGAATTAAACAACTTAAAACTGTGGCATCAGAAGTAGGGAGGAGGGACCATATAAGATTACATAAGAAAAAAAAACAAAACAAAACAAATCCATAACACACGTATCATAGACTCATAGAATGGCTTGGGATGGAAGGGACCTTAAAGACCACCTAGTTCCAACTCCCCTGCCATGGGCAGTGTTGCCAACCACTAGATTAGGCTGTCCATGACCCTATCAAGGTTTGCCATGAGTACCTTCAGAGATGACGCACCCACAACTTCTCTGGGAAGCCTGTGCCAGAGTCTCACCACCCTCTGAGTAAAAATTTCTTTCCTAAAATCTAACCTAAAACTATCCTCTTTCAGTTTAAATCCATCCCCCCTTGTCCTATCACTAACTACCTGAGTAAAAAGTCAGATCCCCTCCTGCTTGTAAGCTTCTTGCAAGTACTGGAAGATCTCCCCAGAGTCTTGAACACCTTGAACACCTCTAGGGACGGGGCAACCACAACATCTTTGGGCAGCCTGTTCCTGCACCTCATCCCCCTCTTAGTAAAGAATTTTCCCCTGACATCCAACCTAAATCTTCCCTCCCTCAACTTAAAACCATTTCCCCTTGTCCTGCAGTTATCTACCCTTTCAAAGAGTTGATTTCCCTCCTGTTTGTAGGCTCCCTTCAGGTACTGAAAGGCTGCAATTAGGTCACCCCACAGTCTTCTTTTCTAAACAAGCTCAACTGGAGAGGTGTTCCACTCCTCTGTTCATCTTCATGGCCCTCCTCTGACTATTCCAACAGCTCTGCATCCTTCTTGTGCTGGGGGCCCCGGGCCTGGACACAGTACTCCAGTTGGGGCCTCATAAGAGAAAAATAGAGGGGACAATGCTCTCCCTCTCCAGCTAGCAGCCCCTCTTTTGTTGTAGCTCAGGACACCAATGGCTTTCCAGGTTGCAAGAGCATACTGGTGCTCACATCCAGATTTTCATCCATCAGGACCCCCAAGTTCTTTTCAGAAGCTCTCAAGGAGTTCTTCTTCCAGTCTGTACTCGTATCTGGAATTGCCCCAACTCAAATGCAAGACCTTGCAATTGGTCCAATTGAATTTCATTAGGTTCTAGTGGGCCCACTTTTCAAGTCTGTCCAGGTCCCTCAGGATAGCATCCCTTATTTCTGTTGTATTGACTGCACCCCTCAGCTTAGTATGATCAGCAAACTTCCTGATGGTACACTCTATCTTACAGTATATCATTGATAAAGATGTTGAAGAGCACCAGTCCCAAGATAGATCCCTGGGTGATGCTGCTTGTTACCAGCCTTCACCCGCGTTTAAAGTCATTGACAATAACCTTATGGCTATGACCATCCGGCCAATTCTTTATTCACCCTTCAATTCCATATCTCTCCAATTTAGAGAGAAGGATATGGTGTGGGACCATGTCAAAGGCCTTGCACAAGTCCACATAGATTACATCAGTTGCCCAGTGTATGACTCCTGTGAGTCCTGCACATTTTGGAACTACATTTTCAGATAGAGGTTCAGCTGCAAAGCAAATAGTACTAGGTAGAAAGAGTTCTGGTGGGGAAAAATAGAGCTATATTATGAATAGTTTGACTCTTAACCAACTCAAGTAAAGCACGAAAAGGTGACCTTAGGCTACACCTTGTTGAACAATAAGGCTGCACTGTGTATTTTATTGCAAATAAACCACAGAGAAAAAAAAAAGGCATTTTAAAAAGCTTAAAGATATTGTGTAACAACAAAACCAAGAACAACTGTGTGTACAATGTTAACAATACTAAATAATAATAACAAACAATAGTAATAAAAATGGCAAAACAACACTGTATAAATTTTATTTTATTATTTATTTTTTTAAAGTAAAATGAAATGTAGATACTTTCATCATTAGGACATTCAGGTATATAATGTTTTATGTGCAAGTACTGGGAACATGGAGAAAGGGAGAAGAGAGAGGTAAATGCTTTATCACTGAAAAAAAAAAAAAAAAAAGCAATGTAATGATTTGCATTTGCATTTAAACTGCGGGAATATTCTAGTTAATATTCTGTGTGTGGACTCTTTTTGGTTCTGAAGGATATATGGTAAGTTTTAAGCAAAATTAAATCACAACTGATGAATGTAGCTGAAAGTATCACTTTAAGAGCTGTGGTAAGGCAAGCAAGAATTGATTGCTGTTGCAAGACAGCAACTGATAAAACTAAGGAGACCTCCACTACCAACTGTCATATTTTTGTGGTGACAAACAATATGCAGAACAAATACTACTCCATAAAGTTATTCCAGAAGCAATTTAAAATAGTGTATGTACCCGAAAGGATTATCATCTGTCTTCATAGCAAGTGTGAAAGAAGAAGTGAAAATTAACAAACAAAATGTTCTATTTTGCTCTTATGTGTGTAGGCACACATACGTATACAACAGTTCTGCTTCCTCGTCCTATGATAATATCACTTTGTAAGCTGGCACCGTGATATAAATTAAGGCACTTGTCTGACATTGCTGCAGTTATTAAATAGACTACATTGAAAAATAACATTTTTAAACCTGTTTTCTCATTTCCCTTGCTGCTGCCTTGTGGAGAACACCTTGCCTGCTTCTTGACAGGTCAATTATTCCAGTGCTCAGCTTCTTCTTACAGATATGAAAGAACCCAAATCGCTGCTCATCTCTTCCAGAGGCAGCCAAACAGAATTCCATTTATTACCTTCACAAGGCCAAAGAGGTAGGAGATGAATGGATACTGAACTGTGACAAATGCCTGATCCAGAGGAAAAGTCTAACTGTTGCAAAATTGATTTTTGGAGCTAGCACTCAGAAGTAACATTGCATGTAAAATTCAGTCCAGCAGAAAGCTGCCACTGCCTCCTGATTGTACTTTCCTTTACCTGGGTTGTTCATCTTGCAAAAAACTTCAAACATGCATATCACTCTTCCAGATTACTTTCTAAAAATAGTACAAGTGACATTTTAAAAAAGTCAAATCTAAAAAAGCTCATTTTTGAAATGAAATCACAGGCTGCATAGAAAGTGTGACACCTTTAAATAGACTGCCATTTCTCTTTATTGGATGAGGAGCAAACCACAGTTATTAAACATTAAGTTAGTGCTATTTTTGAAATACATGAACACCAATATGATTACAAAGTTAATACGAGGAGTTAAAGGAAAATATCTCCGAAACAGCATCTAGTGGATTTCTTAACTTTCTCATGGAAGTACAAACAAATGGAAGAATTTTATAAAGGAGTTGTCATTTTGCTTACAATAAAAATATGTGTTACAAGCTGCTTTTTTGAAAGAGATACTTGTGAACGGACTACTTGACGGTTATACTCACCTACAAAGCAGATCCTCGTTTGTTAGCTATACATAACTACCCACAAGAAAAGTTCTAAAAATCTTCACAATGTGGAAAATTGCACACAAAGTACAATATTACCTGACTGGCTGTATGGAGAGATGAGGCTTAAGAAAGAAAATTTAATTTCTCATTTATTTTATAGAAATAGAAATCTCTTTTTTAGTAGCTTTTTAAAAAATTATTACTTTCAAAGCTTGGTTTAGATGACTGCAAAGCTAGTCTTAACTGATTTGTTTAGGCTTTATGGTCTGAACAAAGAAATTGGAAGCAGAAAGTAGCAAATGCTAAGTGTTACTTAAGGAATGCCTTCCTACATGTTGCAGGACATTGAATTTCCTCATCTAGAAAGAGAGGCAAAAAAACCCCAAGTTATCTTCAGGACAGCTTATTTGCTGGTCAATAATCATAACAAATTAAAGAGAAAAAGCGAGTCCTTCTGAAATGTAAAAAGGACTTGACAATCAGTACCAAATTAAACCTTGGGAGACTACTGTGCTTAAGATGCATCTTCAGTAGGACTCAAAGAATGCACTCAAAACCCATGAAAACCACATGAGCATTTAGAAACATCACTGGTATTTCTTTCCTATGTTTTGAAAGAAATCAGTGATACAAATTGGGAAGATGGACCCTCCCTTTTGTGATCACTCTTCTTTTATAGAGGAGAGTTGATGATGACTGCTCAGGTTCTCCAGGCACAGGTTATTTTAGACAGATAGATTTGTTGTACACCAAGAGAAAAGGATAAAAATTACATATCTCGCCTCAACCTCTTTAAATTTTATAAAAAATGGTCATCAAATGCATACATATTTAAATACTGTACTACATGCCATAGGAACAAATGCTTCTGCATGTCAGTGATGTAAAATGTTCGCTATGTCTGCACACTGTTTCACTTACATCTAAATGGTACTTAAGAAAACTCTGCAAACAACTAAATAGGATAGTTTCATAAACTTTGCTGGCAGAACCAATGGAGTGGTGTGCCTTTCAAATTGAATTTTATTTTCAAAGTGCAGATCGAAGTCTTTTATTGCAGCAACACTGTTTGTAAATGAATGCCTGCTGTGTACACTTATTAGAAAACTCAAAGCCACTTGCACATAAGGAGCAGGTGGAAGTCAGAAGAACACAGAACTGGGCAAATGCTTTCTCCGGGAATACTTACAGCAGAAAACTGATAATGATGTTGAATTCGAATGATGATATTTATATTTATATTTAACAAACAGAAATCATGTGGAGCTGAATGAAGGCATGCATAAAATAACCAAAATGATATTTGACTATTTCACTAACCTTCCTCTGTGGTACGAGCAGACTTCGATTCACTGTCCATTCCTTGAAATTCATTGAAGTACGGGCGAACTTTAATTTCATAAGTGACTCCTTTTTTCAAGTTGACTAGAACAGCACTGCGCTCTGTTGGGACTTTGACCTCCAAATTCTGCCATACAGCTGGAGACGGTAGGCCAGATGTTTGGCGGTACATTACTCGGTAGCCCTGAATAAACTGCGATTGGCGGTCAACCTAGAAATGGCATTAAATAATATGTCAGTGAACATATTAAAGTAATAAAAGGTTTTGAAAAGAAAGCAAAACTTTTGCCTACAATATTTTTGTCCTTGTGAAAAAGAAAAAAAATTAACAACCATTTATGCTGCTGAAATTTAAAAATCAAAATGCCTTCTTGTACCACTGTACCATTATTAATTGTCTCTAAAGGAACATTCTTCTCACATTACTTGTTATAGAACATTTCTATTTTACTTTCTGCAGTTATATATATATCATGACAAATACCATCTTAAATCATAAAACAAGCTCTCATCCTTGCAACAAATAAAAAAAAGAGAACTTTGGCATAATGCTTACTGCATGTAAACTTATGGACATCTTGGCTACTGATGTGCTGAAATATGAGAAGAAAAGAAAAACAAATTCTCTTCAGAAGAGGACAAGTCTTTGAAGAAGCCCTGTATGCTTCCAGTTAGTCCATTACTTGGCTTACAGCTCATCTTTTCATGAGATGCTCGGGAAAGTAAAATAAACATAAGACAGATGCAGAGAAAACAACATCCAAGAACATGTGCTGTTTCTTGCGTTCATAGTCTAAACAGTCTCTTTACATCCTGGGGTTGTGATGTACTCAATTCATCAGATGGAGATGGAATGTTATTTTTGTTTTATATTCTAATTGTTGCTAGGCAGACACAGAAGTTTAACAATTCTTTCATAGCTATAAGTAGAATTTTTTATTTGAAGGAAAAACCTGAAGTGTGTTCTATCTGGGAGATGTTGCATTCACTTTTTCTCTTGAAAAACAAACAAAACAAAAACAATTTGAAATAATGATTTGAGTTATTATGATATTTGCATGTAAACACAAACAAAACAACCATCAGGTTTTACCCATCAAATAAAAACAAACCAACTCTAGCTGCTTCTGCAGTTGTCAAATACCCAAAGAAAATGCAACTGAATAACAAGACTATATGACTAGCAGTTTGGTCAATTTCTGTATTATATCCAAGATTCAACAAATAGGGCTTCCTTTCTGTTGTTGACATTCTGCTAACTCAAAGGTACTTCAGAATTAAAGATACATTTGTTTGATTTATCTTTAGAAGAAATGAACTTCAAGCTGAAAACACAAACCAGAGTCTACTACACTTTCGCTATAATCTCGTTATAGTTTATCGAGTCATTCAGAAGGGATGCAGACTCTTAAGACATAAAAAACAGGGCAAGCAAGAAGAAAGCTTTATTATTGAGAGCAAAGCAGAAATGTCTTTCATCAAAACTGTCACTGTTAAAAATCTTGCAACATATGTTACAACAACATTAAGCTTGCATTTTATAAACTTCTCTAGATTCACTTTAAGTGAATTTATGCACTGAAAGAGGGATATAACTCACAATAATAGCTTGTTAATACTGAAAGAATCAAGCTGTGTTTTTAAGAAGAACATTAAGCAGCTGTTTCCAGATGAAGGGAGTCTGTAAATCAGCATAAATTGTTTTTATCCATGTTTGACTTTCATTAATTAAATGTTTTAAGGACATAAAGACTTTGTGAACCTCATGTTTGCTACAAAATTCAGTAAGAACAGCAACTTCATATACTTTCTCAACCTACCTTGCAATATGAGGCTATGATGTTTAATAATTAAATACTAAGTTTGGTTCTTGCCCAGCTTCTACATTAGAAGTTATGCTGAAAGACACCATAACTATTTTAGAACTTTCAATTTTGTCTTTGCTGCAGATCCTTTTAAGCTCTACTGACTCCCGTGCAGTGGGGAAGATCTGAAAATTTAGAACTAAATGGAGCAGTAACTGTTTGTTGCCAAGAAATGGTATAAAAAGTGTTTTCTATGACATCATACAAAGAGAAGCGCACCTACTAACTCACAAAAAACTGTATATTTGGATTTCACTGAACAATTTTCAGTCCATCACACTTTCATATCGGTTTATATATGATATTCAAATTATTCATATACCTCTCTTTTCCCTAGCTATTAATTTTTTTACAAGAAAGACTAAACAACATAAGCAATATGAAAACAGTGTGGTAGTAGAACAAAGCTGTCATTTACAGTTGCAGTAAACTAGCTTAACCTGGAGATCATGCCATTTACACAGGTGCTTTTAGTTGAAAGTTTGATTACAACAGAGCCAAATGATCTGCTAGGATTTCAGATTATTGAGTGATTCTGTTGTTGATGGTCTGGGAGGGTACTTGTGAATGAAAATGAAAATACTATGCATTTTAATGCTTTCTATAAACACCTAGTTGTATTCAATATCAAGGAGGATACTAAGCTGTCCCTAATTCCCACCTGCAGTTAGTCTAAGCAAGAGGCACTTTTCCTACGGTCCGATTTTTGGGAAGTTGCTCAGGGGTCACTTACTGAGCAAGGTGGATTTTTTTTAAATTTTCTGAATAGTACAAAAATACTTTTGGATAATTACACAGATTAACCAGAGAGATGTGAGACATATATATCAAAGTAGATGTGAGGAAAACCAAATGTATTTCACATAAATATATAGATAAATATACATACATATGCATTTACGTCTATATATACAAACAATCTTATATATATATTACAAAGCTTGTAACTTCATCCTTTTCTATTCTTATGTGGTAATTACATGTCACTTCAACTGCAGGCCACTAAAAACATGCTTAGTGTTAAAGAATAGCATTCACTTGTGCTAAGCATAAAGTAACTACAGGATTAGTACACATTATTAGTACACATTTGCATGTAGGTAGAATTGCAGAAATGTGCACTTTGATTTGATGAAAGAATTCAATAATTTCTACTTATTTTCATTTCTCTCTCTCTCTTTTTTTTTTTTTTTTTTTTTTTTAATGTACTTCCTCTTACAAAGCACTTAGCATTATTACAGAGATTGCAATAATTTTCTCTGCTGAGTATTGGGATCACAGAATATAATATCTGTGATGCTCTAAGCTGCTTTAGAAATTGTAGGAGCAGCTGCGGAATCCCCTCATCAAAGGAGGGCTGTAACAGGTGCTGGTTTAAAGACATTTTCTACCTCAGAAGATGGATGGCAGAAAATGCAGATGCTCCTTTAAAAGGCAGAAGACAGCAATTACTGGATGGGTTCTGTTCAGCACTGACTCAATGCTCTAAGGCAACCTACAAGCATAATTGGTCTTGCATGCTCTCTCTCTTTTTGATGAATGTATAGTGCAGGAGGTATCTATAAAGCTGACAGTAGCTCTCCATTTCTGCAGAATACAAAGTTCTTTTTTTCCTGCACATACCACAACTGAATATAAGACAGGTTCAGTGACTATGATCACAGTGTAGGTTATTTGCTTGTTAAAAGAAATAAAGGGGAAAAAACAATACACACACACACAAAAAAACAAAACAAACAAACAAACAAACCCAAATACCCTCATAATGTAGATTATGCTACAAATACAGGTTCCTTTCAGGCAATCCAGCTAATCTACACTCTCAAGACATTTTACAATATGCTCTTGGGTATGTAAGCCTCTACTCCAAAATATCCTAAGAAGAACTCTGCTCCCAAATCAGTACACATAGTAATTCTCCATCTGGGCAGAATATCTTTCAAACTACTGAGCTCAATAGCATGGACTACACTGGGCTTACGTGGCTGCAGCCTGGGGGAAGTCTGTGTGGGACCAGTTCAAGAAGGATGGTATCCCATGGAAGGAACCCCACATGATCAGGAACAGAGAATGACCATGGAGGAATGGCAGAGATGAAGCATTCTGGACTGACTGGCAGTCAATTCCCTTTTCCTCTGTGCTGCTCAAGGGGATGAGATCGAAGAGGCTGGATATCGGAGGGAGGTGGTTTTAGTTTGCTTTTAGTTCTCACTGCTCTAGTCTGTTATCAACAAGCAATAAATTACATTAATTTCTCTACGCTGAGTCTGTTCTGCCCATGGTGGTAATTAGTTAGTGATCTGCCTGCTTTTATGTCAACTGATGAATTTTTTTTTCATCATATTTTTCTGTTGTTGTTCTGTTGATGAGGGGAAGTTGGAAAGCAGCATGGTGGAGTGGAGCTACATATTGGGGTTAAATCACCACACAGACTCACAGTGTTCTCCAAAATTTCAAACAGCACTAGTATTTATCTAGCGACTGGAACAAGACAAAGGGTGATGATACACTACAAGACTGTCCAGTAGGCTCAACCCAAACTTCCAGTGAAGCACAATCATTTAAAATCAATGTCAAATTAAAAGACAGAGGCAAATAAATTACCCTTCTGCACTGTAGTCTCAAAATTCCTGTAAGGCAGTTGGGATTTCAAAGCAGCAATTATTTTGCCACTCTGAAGAACTGAATTTTTTCCTGATTACGCCACAGGGTCCTACATAATGCTGGGAAACTTCTTACATTTGGCCACTAATTAAACTCTCAGTTTAATGCTCAAAGTGAGAAAATTGAGGCTGGAAGCGCTGAGCTATAGTTGAGGTTAGCTACAAAAATGCTTTGAGTACACATTATGCTGTAACAATGCAAATATATTTGACAGAAATAAAAATAAATCAGGCCAGAGGTTTAAAATTAGGTAACAGTCAGTGTATCTGATATGCAATAAATATCTCTGTACCTTGTCTACCTATATGTAAGGTTGGGATAATTACACATTTTTATCCTTCTGATGATAAATTCAGTATTATTTGTGAAACACTCAAATGTTACAGTTGAGAGCATGACAGATAAGCACATGAGACAAACTAATATTTTTTTTATTCAATGCTGGGTTTCAGTGGTATGAATTTCCTAAGATCTGGCAGCACACACTGAATAAAAAAGATAAAAAGAAATGCTGAACAGCTTTATTAAGAATAGATAGTGTATGTGACCAGATAATTACAGTTGCACTTTAATACTTAGGCACACGAGGGATAAATTTATGTGACAGTGACAACCTAGCTTCTGATACTCCTTTTTAGCATTGGCTTTGTGAGCCTAATCTTTTCAAATAGATGAAATATATGGGTATATACTTAGATATTTTATTTCTAAACATTTTAAAATTACAAAACAGAAACAGAATTATTTGTGAAATTTTAAACTCAAATTAAAAAAAAAAATACAGAAAGAAAGAAAAAAAACAAAAACATCTCAGAAAGAAGAGAGAAATTGGTGTAAATTTGTTGGAAGTCAAGACACCAGAAATTCAGGAATAGAGGAAGTTTCTTGTCATTTACTCTTTGAATTGCAGGTCAATACTGAAAATTTTATGATTCTCATTGCACTTCTGTCCTTCTGTATCTTAGCTACACTATCTAACCACTTTATAAGAACAGAATGGATTTTATTCTCTGGATGGAGTGGCTGCTTTCCTGTTAACTATGTTTAATTAGTTGGTTTTGTTCTGGTTGCTGTTAAGTTTCTAATTAGCTGTTCCAGATACTTTTTTTTTTGTTCTCCTTTCTTCCCTCGGGCAATTCCAAAACATCTCTACACAGGTCTATTCACTTGTCAGGTGGCATAGGGTCACTGCTTTGAGGGATCTTTCCAATGAGCTGATATCCTTGATATCTTTAATGATATACCTTAACTTACCATATTTTTTTTTTTGCTCATTAGCAGTTCATTAGAGGCACCAAGAGACTCTCCAACCATAGTAGTTCATTATAATACAATGAATGCTATTACACTGTATAAAACGGAATTTCATTTATAAATAGGGAGAAAACCTATGTCATTGCATTTCTGCTATCTCTAACATACAATAAACGACTTGAAGAAGCACCACATGTTTGTCATCCAAGTTTACAATTACTGGCTGCTAACATTCAAAGTTTCTAACCTACTGAATCATCTGCTTGGGCAAAAAGACTTTCTGCAAAGGCACTTGGACCAGAAAGTCAGTCTGTCCTGGAGTTATTTAGCTGAAACAGACAGTATTTTTAGAAGGACAGGCTGAGTGTTAACATTAACAACAAAATGCAATGACACATTTTTTAAATAATCTTCTCAGAAAGACTAATTTGTGCACTTCTCTATTCATTTTTAATCTGGTCCTTACCATTGAAATCTGTTGAAACAAGGATGACATATAAGCCTCCATAAATACATCTGAGATGTGTAAAAACTGCAGTATTTCTATAATACACAATCTATCCATATTTATATCCTATTGTATAGACCTCTGTACACATGAAACTCTTAACAATATTACCTGTAGAAGAAAACTTCTGAGTATTGTGAATATCTCTTAGGCAGAATTCATTCTATATACTGTAACTGTTACAGTGACAGGCATTGCAATGTTATTTATCTCACTTTTCTAACCACGACTCTTCTTTCTCTGGGGCATATGCTCCAAAAGCAAAGCCCTCATTTGTGGTGTGGAGTGCCCTAGGAACAATCTCTTTCTAAGAGATTGTAAAAGAAACATAGAATTTTGAAAGCCATACACTATATCTTAACTTCTCAGAAATTCTACCCAGTAGTTTGGTCCCTCAAATAGGTAAGTTAAGTACTGCTGGAAACATTCTGGTCCTCTATAATGAAAAGAAGTCCACTGACTGAGTGTAAGGCGTATGCTAGAATACCAGATGCTACCCATGGATCAGGCACCAGCATAATGTTGCCTACTTTTCAACAAGCACATTCTTAGAAATCTATTTCTGCATTTTAGGGTCACCAAATAATAGAGTATTGTCAAGGGGTTCTCATGCTTTCAAGTGGAAAGTGTTTTTTCATACAACATTTTAATGATTATAGTTATTTTTGCTATCCACAATTATGAATCCACAGATCAATTACCCTTAGATTATGGTGTTAAATATAATTCATTTTCATAATTAGACATCTATCTCCCTTTAAGCTGAATGCAGAAATCCTTCAATCTGCCTGACCTAAAGGAGAAAATGAAAAGATCATTTCATCTACACATATTCCTGTATGACATTAGTTTAGTAGAGCACTTATGCTGGTCAAGACTGGAGCTTTTCAATATAGTAAAAGAAATGTAAGAACAAATAGGCAAAATTAGGTAAAGCAATGTAATTATATTGAAAGCCTTACTGTCCAGGTAACTTGAACTGTTGTGGGTGTCAGCACAACAGGGTTATGCAGTCGTACAATGACGTCTCCCAGTTCCTTCTGGACTTGCCTATGATCCACACCTTGTGCTGGTGGACTGATATCTGCCAGACAAAACAAATACATGAAAGCATTATTTTAACGAGAAAATATACATGACAACTGGAATGACTGAATAGCTTAATGACTTGACTTTAGCACCCTCTTACAGCAGTGTTTTTAAAACAATTGAGTGCTAAGCTTCGAATGTGAACTACCAAACATACCAAGTAAATTCAAACAATCATTCACCTTTGGCTGCTTAGGAAATCAGGAAATAAAAATATATTAAAATGACTATTCAGAGTTGATAGTAATATTTCTTCAGACCTTGCAAGTGATGAGAGAGATTCAATTATTCACTTGTCTTGCAATGTTCAGATAACAATGATGTCAGCCAGATATCTGGAACCAAACTGGCTAGCATAATTTAAGAAAATGAACAGGTTTTTAACTTTCTTAGAGCATACATGACACTTAGTTATTATACGTTTCCAAACTGTCACTAAACTTTCCCTCCTTATATACCATGCACATGAGAAACCAAACGCTACAAATAGCAATTTCTTTTTCAAAGTGCCTTTTCCCTTTACAGATAAGATAATGAAATCTAGCGCAAATATGAAAAGTAATAATTCATTAAATCAAAATAATTGTGATCTCATGAAAGGTCAACAAAAACACTTTACCACAGAAATTTTCTTTTCAAGAGTATGCTAAACACTCCTTCAAAGAGAAGGGAAAAACTATTTCTTCTAGTAAAAATAAGAAGGAGTTTGATCACTTAGTATAAAGGTCTATTGGATTCCATCTCCAAGCACCACATGTGGCCCTTGTACCTTCTTCTTAAAGATCTCATTTTGGTTTCTGCATTTTGGTTACTTATTTTGGATAAACTAAAGGAAGCTATATTACCATCCATAAACAGGAACAGCAAATATAAAGTATGTATCAGAAAATGAAGGAGTAGATGTTCAATGTGAATATCTTCAGTATGTCTTTTTAGTGATAATTCTTAGAAATCACCATTTTTTGTTACACTGCATCAAAAAGAGAATGTTGGTCTAAAGCTGTTAATTAGCCAATACATTCCTGCATCTCCCTTCTCTCTACTGTAGACAGAGATGAAGGCAATTTCTAGGAGACAGTGAAGTTTGGACACATTCAGTGGCTCCTTCAAAGATCTTACAATGCCACTCCTGGCACTGTCCATGCTAGTTGTCTATCTGTAGATAGATATGCCTAAGTAGATATAAATATATTGATTATTTCTGATTCAATTTGTTAATTTGTCCAGAAAGATACAAGTACAGATTTTATTCTAAAAAGCCTGATACATTATGGCCAGGCCTGCCTACACATTTGTGAATTCTGCTTGGTTTTCTCATGGGACTCATTAGCCATAATCACTTTCCCTCTTTTTGGATCAATCAAGTGTACTCAGGGAAGAAAAAACACACTTAAAAGTCCTCTTTTTCCCCTTTGATGGTCTTAGGGTATGTGAGTATGTTATATTTCACTTCTTTCTTTTTAATCTTCTAAATATTATTGAGAAGAAATAATAATGCTTTTAGAAATGAAACACTTAAACATAACAACAATATCTGAATCACAGGCCTTCAGATTTTGAAATACACTTTGTTCTAGTAATCAATATCTCAACTTCATAATCCTGGATTTTATGGGTTCAGAGGTACCAATAAACAATAGAAACACACACTTCTACTGATACTCAAATGCAGATGGCTCCATGGGTCTCCAAAAAGAATATAAACAAAAAATAGTTGTCAGCAACAGTGAAGGAGCTTATCTAGGAAATCATGTCTATTCAAAGTGACTAAGAAACAGAGAGATTCAATAAAATAGTTCTAAGGCAGCAACTCAGACTGTGTTGCAGAACAATCATTTACACTACTATTCATAAAATCTATGATCCTTGACATAGATTTACCTATGAGTGCCTATATTTTAAGTTAAATTATGCTGTAGTATACAACTGGCTAAATACTTATATTCCCTTAGTGAATAAGTAATTTCTACATAGTGTTTCTTTATGAAATATATTTTATCATAGAAAGAAGTATCTAGAAAGCAAGGGAATAACATGGGTTAATATCAGTAAGAAATTAATGTCAAGATGTACATGTGGAATTCTGTTTATTCATATGTACATTTGGAAACACATATATACATGATGGTCACAGTGCAATGTCATGCAATGAAATATTCACTTATAAATATAAGTGAATATAAATATTCAATTACTAGGAGACTCCTGGTGGGAAAGCAGTTGATCTGCCCATAAGCAAATATTCAAATATTGGCATGACTCATGGAAAAGCGGCTCAAGAAGGATATACTAAATCAAAATTAAGAGGACTCTAAAATTAAATTGGTGGCATATTTTCTCTAAGTTCACTTTTACAGCTTCTAGTGAACTTCCTACTAGTAGATAGTAATTTAAATTGCAGGGATATAATTATGCATAGTTTCATACATGATTATAGATAGTTTCCTTGAAGTCCTTTTTAACATATGATCCAGTCTGCTAATAATCCAACTAATAAGTCAATTTTTTTCCTAGAGCAATTACTGATTTCTCTGTCCTTATTTGACAGAAGTCATTCAAGGTAAGCCTTTTGAAAGCCCCTTGTTGTCTACTTGTAGTTCACTGGTGAAAATATGCATAAAATTATACTACTTGCCTTTTGCTATGCTTATTACCAGGAAATAAAACACAAGATATTAAAACTGCAACAGACACCTGTTGCAAATTAATACTATATAGTACGGTTATAGCTGCTTTTCTCTTCCTCAGTGGTCGCCGTGAACAGGCTTTCCTGCATGTGTCAGCTTCCTCTGTCAGCCTGAATTGAATTCAGGCATAATTAGAAATCACTTCAAAACATTATGCTAATTTTCAATTGATTTTATGATTTAATTTCATTAAACTGGAGGTTACCAAAGAAGCTATAAATCCTGTACATGTTTCAGTGTGCTTGACTGCTAAACAGCTTCTGGAAATGGAAGCTGCAACACATGCTGTAGCTAATTAAAAGACATGTTTTTACTGAAATCAAATTGCTTGTCAGTATGTCAGATAAAAAGTCTTAACTTGACATTCAAATGCCAAATAAAGTTGTATTTTTAACTAAGTGATAAGTTATTCAGACTAAAGGCTGGTGCAAAGAAAAGCATAAGTCTCCTCATCACAACAGGAGAGTAAGAAAGAGGAAAAGTTGCAATGCTCCATGGACAGTGAAGCCATGGAATCCCTCCTCAACTTATTCCTTCATCTTTTCAGAAAACAGCTCTTTCTCCTTTTACAACAATGGTTTTTATTTATTATTGCTATTAATATTTTGAGGAGGTAATTATTAAGGACAGATTTACTCAGGAATAGACTGGAATGAGAGGCTGGATCTAGTGGCTATGTGATAAAGCAATACCACCCTATTCATTCCCTTTTTTTCCATCCAGGACCTCCAAAGAACATAGTCCCAATTACACGTGCTGGAGACTGACACAGGATGCACAGGCACTCCCACACAGTTTTCTAACTTCCATAAACAGGGATAGACAATCTCAATGTAAATTAACTGTGAGAGGAGCTATTACTTTGAAAATGAAGAAATCATGATTTAAAAAAAATGATTAATTCCTGTACTTCAATATGCTTAATGCAAAAGTACATTCTTGAATGAAGTACTCAAGCAATATGTTCTTAAAGCCAAAAAAACCATGCTGTGAAGTGAAATTTGTTTGTGGCAGCTATACACAATTAGAGCAGAGTATAACATGAACAGATTTTATAGTCATCAAACAGTCCTGAAACAAGACATGGAGGATCACAGCTATCAATTATATCAGTAGCCTACAAATAAGGGATTTCCTTTTGGTCTTCCCTTAGGGTTTATTATGCAGTGAATTATGAATGTAAAAATTCAGAAATGTTGATATAAGTTGAAGGTCTATACATTTCTCAGAATAGCTTTGAAATACCCTCCATCATACAGATGCCTTAATCTATATGAATAACCTGCACAAATGTTGGAGTAGATTTACCAATCTCCTACGGACATTTTTTGAATTTCTTGTATTAAAACTAATGCAAAATAAGGTGTTTTGCCTGTCTGTTCTTTGTCCTTATTATGACAGTGTATCTCTGCTAGATAATGGAGATGAATTAAGGATTGAAAATAGAAAGTAAGGATACAACGGAAGAGAGGGAAGTTTCAGAAAAGTTTGAGTGCCATCAAGAAGCATACCAACAATCTACGACCTGCAAATTAAAAATGTACCAAGGCACTGGAGAGCTAAACTATCCTTACCTTTCTCCTAAATTCCAGATTAATAAAGCAATCATTGGACTGTCTTTATTATTTAAGTTGTATTCAAGATTCCTTCACTCAGAGTGATAACATAAAATGGCCAAACCTAATGGTCAACCTTCAGTTTTTGTTTTTGTTTTTTTTTATTTTAGCTCAAGCATGTAAGCCATAATAATTACTCTTACCTTGTGTTCGGACAGGATCTGACATAGGGCTGGGATCGCTTAGACCTTGTGAATTGATAGCTCTCACCATAAACAGGTAGATTGTATTGGGACGCAGTCCTCTCACAGTGTAGAGAGTGGTCTTCACATGGTTAGCCACTGTTTGCCAACTATTGCTCACGGATTGACTGCAATAAGAAAATGTTGAAGATTATAGACTAACGCATAAGAAAACAAGGAAATAAAAGGGGATCTGCAGGAAAAAAAAAATAGTAAGAACAAGACAAAAATAAGATTTTATAGTTTCAATTAACTTATCAAAAAACTTATAAAAAATGACAGAGCTTTCTCCTTTCACTAAAAGCAAAAGCTTTTTCTATCACTCTTAACAAACACCTGCAAAAGGAAAATGTGGAAAACAGCAAAGGAAATTTGAATGATAAATAGGCCAATCTTGAACATAAACCTCAGAAAAGAAAAAAATGTTAAAAGAATGAATTTCTATGTTGCTAAATAAATTATGTCAATAGCTGCCATTAGAAAAAAAAAAAAATACTTGAACTAAATTCATACTCAAAGTTAACAAAGAATCTTCTGAAAAAAAGCTTGTAAATTGAGAAAACTATATGAATATTCTTTATGTTACTGTATTTTCATTTCAGGGGTAATATAATTAGATTACAATCCACCATATGAAGACATTTCAGCTGTAATTGTTAAAACTGCTTTTAATAAAAATCCTTGGCTCCTGTAAAAGTTTTTGATGGTTTGCCATTAAAGCTTATCCAAGGTGAAATATCATAAAAGCTTATAGGCAAAATTTGATTTTATGCTGCTTTGTTCTTTGTTGTACAGAATTGACCAAAAAAAAGGTAACATCTTAAAGGAAAAAAAAAAAAAAAAAAAAAAAAAGAATCTGCTAGTTCCATTTATTTCTATTGTTTCATTCATGTAACACATTAAGAAAAGTACAAGTCCCAGAACAAAATCAGCAATCTGCACACACTGTCATGATATACTTTGCATATTAACATATGCAGATAAAACATTATCACTATAATGTTTTAAATTTGTAAGCATATAATTTTGATAAATTCCTGCTAGAATATTAATTAAAAGATAAACTATATTATCGGTTATTTTCTGAATATGTTGATGCAGAAAAGCATGTAAGAAAGTGCACATATTCAGAATACTACTCTTATAATACACATCATGGATACAGCTCATGCTTAAACAAACTTGATGAATTGGGGCCCAGGAGTTCTTTCCTACAACGCATTAAGTGCTGCTGTGTGGAATAGAACAGCTGGATCCTCTTCAACTTCAGCCTGCATGATGAAATCCTGAATTATGAACACCAGCCTTTTCAGTTAAAAGTTTTATTCCATCCAAAACAGTTAAATGCAGAATTTTAAAGTTCTTTAACTATTTAATAGGTGCTTTAACAAGAACAGGAGAAGGGAAAACACAGACTGATTTAAAGATTGCCCATTAGTTTTCAGTTTGTTTGCATTACAACAGTCTAAGTAACTCAAGCCCAAATGGTTTGAAATACAACATTCCCAGGGTAATCATTAGAACTAAGGAAAAAGTAACAAACAGTGAGTACATTGTCCATTTATGTTTCCACTGACCCGAAGAAAAAGTTAAATGTTTCACTACTTCACGACTTAAGAAAATGTGATGACATATTAAAAAACAAAACAAAGCACTTGAAGAGTAAGAATCAATGCCTGCCATTGGAGCAAATCTTTTACTGAACTTTTAATGATATGTATAGATACCAAAAGAACACCACAATGCCAGAACAGCTGGTACTAGGATTTAAGCAAAATTAGAAAGGAAGGAGATTAAAGTAGAATAATTCACATACCTAAAAGCCTCAATGATATATGCACTAGCTGGTAGGCTTCCAGGGGTCCCTGGTTGCCAGGACAGGGTGACACTGTTCTTAGTAACATCAGTGACCTGAGGTTTGGATGGTGGCCCAGGGAGGTCATTTATGTCGTAACTTTTACTGACTGTTGCTCCACCCAACTCTGCAAGGAGCAAACGTAAAATAATTACTTTTTGTTGTCAATTAGATAGTCTGACCAAAGTAGGAGGTCAAAAGGAAAAGCATGCCAAATATCTGCATAATCAGCTTAATCAATGCTTTTAATTTGTTAAGAACTAACTCAACTACTCTGTTATCAGGTATATTTTTTTCTATGAAGAACTATCATTCTTTACATATGCATTATAGGAAAAAAAGACACAAAACTCAAAAGTCTGTATAAAAAGAAAAAAGAAAAAAGGAGTAACAAAAAAAAAAAAAAAACCACAACACATGCTTTGCTCATATTTACATAAAATAACAGAACATCAGCTACTAGAAGTCTGAGAAAATTCCTATATGCAGATCGGTTCCAGTGCTAGCAATGAAGTCTGAGAAACATAAAGAAATGAATCCTTCCCACTTAAAACTTTTCTTCACACTTAGAATTTCTAGAAGAGATTATTAGACTCATAAAGCTCTATTATATACTATACTTTCATTTTGTGCCATCTGAAAATGTCCTCTAGATATTGCTTACCTGTCACATCCAGAACAGCACTCCATGATGTCTCCCCACTTGAACTTGTTGCAACACAAGTGTAAGTTCCAGTATCAGACAGCTAGACATTAAGAACATTTAAAGGCAAGTTTTACCTTTCAGAATCATATGACAGAATTTTTTCTAATTTTTTTCCTATATATTTATTGAAAGGAAAAAGTTATTTTACACTTTATGTCTGCCTAGAAGGCACCAGACATTTAAAAATAATAATTTAATAGTGGCTTACTTTTAAAGGACTAAAATAAGATTATTTGTTTTTAATACTTTTCTAATTGTAATTTTCATACTCTTAATTGTATCAGTGAAGTATGTAAGTGCTACAGAACTAATGTTTCAGACAGTGTCAATCTTTTTATTTTTAAGACACCCTGTTGAAATCAGCAAACAATACAACAACAATTTTTCCTCAGAGGATGAAAACTCACAGTTCATTATCCTACAATGACGCAGATATTCTAGTCTCAGGAAGGCTATACCGTCATCTTATGGTTTTATGACAGATGAAACCATATTTATACAGGTCATCAACACATATCAACACATATGTACATTGTTTCTAAGATCTTAACAAGGGTTATCTCTACACACAATCCTCCAAGCAATTTTAAAATGGCACAGTTAAACCAGATCATATACCATGCTTACCCTTCTTCTGTAGCACATGAAATTTTTTCAGTCTTGCAAAGCTACTTTGCTACTTTGGTAGCTAAAGACCCTAAATTGTGATTCCTATGTCAGTTTGTATAGTCCAAATTTATTTTTGGAAAGACTTCTAAATTATCCCATTAATATAAAACTCATTATTGTTCTTACATTGTTTTACTGGAAAATTTGCCAGGGATTTTACTATTCCTTACTTTGATTTAAAGTAAGGATTTATATGACAAGAATTAGAGAAGACAACAGAAGTGGATGGAAATCTGTGACTTTGCAAAGCACAGAACATACAGAAGAGTTGTCCTACCACTATGTATAAAGAATGGTAATCTGGATATTGAAGAAGAGGGAAAGTGCTGAGTCTAGTGATAAAGGAGAAGAATTACATTCACCATCAGTTGACTTAATGAAGGTAGGAGTGCATTCAAAAAGGTTTATGGGACTTTAAGGGATTATAATTGGTGATCTGGAAAATACAGATTGGAACTATAACAAATGCTCATACCCAACTCTTTGAAAAGAATGTAAAAGCTAATTAGTGAGATGTTCTTTAGATTACTTGTTGACACATAATTTAATTAATTTTTAATTTTGTACTGTTTGAATTTTGTTGGCATTTTCTTCCAATAGATTGAGATTATGCCATTCTTAGGGGAAGAAAACAACCAGTTAATGACAGTTTATCAAAAAAAGCATAACTTGAATTTTGCCATGAAATACAAAGAATAATTAAACTCCTCTGACAGTGTCTCAGAGACTCAAAATATAGAGATCATAGAATCATAGAATCATAGAATGGTTTGGGTTGGAAAGCATCTTTAAGGTCAATCTAGTTTCAACCTCCCTGCTATAGGAAGAGACATCTCCCATTAGACCAGATTGCTAACAGCCCCATCCAGCCTGGCATTGAATGCATCCAGGGAGAGTGCATCCACAACCTCACTCGGCAACCTGTTCCAGCATCTCACCACCCTCACCGTAAAGAATGTTCCTAATATCTAGTCTAAATCTATGCTCTTCTAGTTTAAAGACATTTCCTCTCATCCTGTCACTACTTGCCTTTATAAAAAGCCCCTCCTCAGCTTTCCTGCAGGCCCCCTTTTGGTATTGGAAGGACGTCATAAGGTCCCCAAGGAGCTTTCCTTCTCCAGGCTGAAGAGCCTCAACTCTCTCAGCATGTCCTCATTGATGAGGTACTCTAGGCCTCTACTCACCTTTGTGGCCCTCCTCTGGACCTGCTAACTAAATGAGAAAGATTCCTGAAAAGAGGCAGATTACCAGAGGAGGGAGCCTTATAGCATTCCAAAGTACTGTATTCTATTTTGCTTCTTCTGAGTTTTTGCGAAATCTATGATTCTTCATTATGTGATAATTGAGGATTCTCAACTTCATTTGTGTACCACCATGAAAGGTGGTGTGTGGCATATTCAATGAAGTATGTGGTATACAGAACAGACTAACTTGCAGAAGGCAAATTCAACATATAAAGCAAGCTGGAAGTATGGTGAATTATCTAACTTCCAGACTGCAGACAGATTAGATACATATTCTATTGATAATTCAATTATTTCTACTTTTTTTGTGTGTGTGTTTTAGTGGAGAAAAAAAAACAAACAAACAGGGAAGGTCAATGGAAAAGTGTTGCTATTCAGTATAATAGTTTTCTTCCTTATTTAAAGCAGACATTTAAATCTGGCATAGTACATTTTTACATATCAGAAGGAAGATTTTCACCAGTCTTGAACTGTCTAAAATGGTACTGAGTGACATATGCAGGTTTCTACTTATCCTCCAGGGTAACTGGATGATTGACTCATTATAAAAATCACTGGGTTTACATTAAAATGACTGTGGCTCTTGGTTCACTATGATTGCTACCGACTATTGAATAATTTGATTTTCATACATAAAGAGATTAGTTACATGGCAGAAGAGGATAGTCTCAAAGGATTAAATAGTAGAGGCTCATCTTTACCCATATCTTTATATCTTTCATATTGATTATCAATTGATAATGATTATTAATTGTGAGGGGAGGAGACAAGTGAGGACTAAGACTTGAAGATGAAGGTGATAAATTCTAAGTTATTTTGAAGGTTAGCATGTAAGTGTACTTAAGCTATTCTTGGGCATATTTGGGGGCTTTTTTTTTCCTTAGGAAGTGTTGACAGTTCTTGCTGTAGTACATCTGAAAGAAAAGTTAAATACTTTTGATTTATATCTATATTTAATTAAAAAAAAATTGTAACCTACAGGAGAAAATTGTTTTTTTTATAGAATTGTGTAGTTTTGGCTGGTAAGTTTGACTTGAGCATTGCACATTACTGTTATCAAGGGGTTTACAAGAAGTGTCGTTCTGAGCCTTTAAGGAAAATCAGTTACTAGTGGATGAGCCACTTATGGATCAATAAAAGCTTCATGTCTTTCAAAACCACACTCACTGCTAATACTGTTTCCTTCTCTCCTTGCAAGCAATTTTTTTCATTTCGTTTACAGACACTGTGCATCTATCAGCAAGATAAATGCGCTGGCACGATTCAGACCCTATTTTGTTATTTGTGTGGCTGCATGCAGACAGGTATCCCAGGAGCTTCTGCCTCATGGACACTCCACAGCAGCCCATCATCGATGCCTGAAAATTTGTTTGAAATCACTAAGCTTCCACCTTTAATTGCTGTTTTCTAACACTACTGGGGAATCTGGAGAATTCAAGCGCACTCTTTAATCCATCTCTACAGGAAAAATGCATTAACCTTCATGGCCTAAACCTGCCTTCAGCCCAGGGAGGAAGGATAAATTGTTTACTCAAGGAAAGCTAGTATAAATTTTTTAATAAATTCCATTTTGTTCCAAGGAGGTTAACAATTCATCTACGATCACTGATGAGATGGCACCAGAAAACAAAACTGCTGGTTTTACCTTGTCCCCAACAACTACATTTATAGAAATTTTTTTGGATGACAAATCTATGTTCAGAAATTTATGTTGATTAGATTAAAAGGCTGCTGAAATTATCTGTAAGTTCTTAACAAGTAAGGACATTACCTTAGTATTTTTCTAGACATACGCTTCTTCACATATACACAGAAAAATGCGATATCTAATTAAGCAGGTAAAAAAAATAAAAACCCAAAGAAAGTTTAGTGATACAGTGTTTATCAACAAAGTCTGGTGTTATGCTATCTAGAATACTGCAAGATTTCTTTGTACCTTCAAAATATAATATTATCGTATGTATCAAAATGAAAATATTTTGATAGGCACTTCATTTTGAATAGAAATCCTTCTGCATATGACTACATGTATGTTACGGTATGAATTGTCATCTCCCATCCATAGCCTTATGAAAAACCTGCAGCTAACATAACATCAGAATTCATCAGCACAACTCAAGACTGCCAAGACTCAATGATGGAGAAAGAGCATGGCAAAAGTCTTGATGGACTCCAAAATCCCTTGCTAGCACACTGGCTCTCTGGAAAATAATGTTCAGGTGTTGAAAATGAATGACTCTACGTTTTATTAGAGTCAAAAGACCAATGGCTTCAGGGTAAGACTATCTGAAAGATAACCAGGTCCTGTCATCTTACATGTCTACCCACCTGCCACTCATGCTTTATTGCAACATAAATAATTCTATTTTCAAAGGATTTCTAGTAGTAGTATCTGTTGTTAAGTCAGCTCTTCTTTTTTCCCTTTACTACCACAGTGACAAAGAACAAAATAATAAGATTTGTCCTTGGTGAATGTTGCATGGTAAAGGAGACAACTAAGTTAACTTTGAAGTCAAAAGACAGTAAGGTAGTAGAGCTGCCTAAGGCACACTACCAGGTTCATATTAGCCACATACTACTTGTAGCATTTGCTTTGTTATTGCTACTCACCCGCAGAGTTTTAATCTGAAGGGTCCCCTGATCCTGTATGGAAGTTCGAGGGTCTCTGCCCAGAAAAGTGAAGCCTTCTTTTAACCAGCTGATAACAGGAAGCGGGTCACCAGTAGCCTTGCACTTCAGCAGAGCTGTCCCGTCCACTGCCAGTGTCTGATTGATGGGCCCTTGGAGGATGATGGGTGGAGGTCTATCTGTCAAGACTGAACAGCGACACATATATTGGCATTCACGACTTTGACAATGTTGTGCTACATTTAGTCCTTTGCTTGATATTGTACCACTTTCAACAGATTGGCATATGTTAGCCTCAACAGGGCTATGAACATTATTTTTGCAAGACTCACAGACACATCTTAGTATTTGATCGGTATATTTGAAAGCAGTTTTTGTATGGGTTAATTTTGCTACTGTAAGATAACACTAACATATATAAAATTCTGCTAGCAAAGATCCTCAGGTCCCTTTGATTAAGACATAATGACAATAAAGACCTTAGAAAAGAACTACGCTGCATTTCTTATTTCATCCAATTTAGGAAAGCACTTACATTACATGTTTAAAAAAGCACATGATTAAATGTCAGATCAAGATGTTTTTAATGACTTATCAGATTTAAGGCCTAAAAGAGAAAATCTGTCCAAGTTCAAAGTGAAACACTATATGAATTCTAGCACAGGCACCAACCATATTCCTCATCCATTCACAACTTGTGAGTAGTCCATAGCAAAAATACCTAAGAGCGTTACAAAACATTCAGTGCAACTTAAATGATGACTCTTTCCAGTGGAAAATATTTCAGACTTAATCAAGCCATTTAACAGTGTGCTTATCAGTTCATCTCATCACCTTTTAAAGCAATGAACTCTGTTATTTTTTTCCTAATAATTTACATTTGCATGCTTGAAATGCTCCATAAGGGATTCTGTAACTAGTGAATTAGTGCATGTCTGCATACAAGCCTCATTCCATGGTCAGTGGGATATCTTAAAGATGAGGTAAAATGCTCACGTTTGCTTTTCTTGAAAGAATAATTTTTTCATAAATAATTATGCTGTTGAACATATTCTCACAGTCATCTGATAAGCAAAGTATAACTCCATGTCAATTAATAACATATTTACACAAAATGAATGTGAAATATTTGAATTGTAAAAGTAAAAAAATGTTATAAAATCTCTACAAGAGAATCCAGCACCCATTTTTATGTATTTACTTGCTACATTGCTGCTGTTTCTAATCTTTGAACAATCTCACAGTACTAAATATGATATTAAATATTGTAATAGACAGGATTAGCTCCTAGATGGTGTAAAAATCAGACTGCTTCTGCTTATGTCAATTGAGTTTTGATCTTTTATTCTGAGAATCTGGATCATTATATTCCACACACAATATCATACTCTAACAATGAAGTGAAAATAACCTATTTGAAGAAATATGCTTTCTATTGTATTTGAGCTGTTTGAGATGCAAACCTCTGGAACCTTCAGTAAATTCAAAGTATTTTCATTATACTGTTTAATAAACAGGAAGTGTTAAGGCTATTTTGGTGGCACAATTTGTAGTTATAATAATTGGTTATGAAATTCTAATGCCACAAAAATACTAACTACCGTTTAACTTTTTTATTTTTTTATTTTTTATTTTTTTTTTAAAACAAAAGATACAATGGATTGAATTATAGAAATTAGCAAGACTTGGAGTGTGAGTTTATCACATTTGTTGGAATTTAAACAAAAAATCTAATGTCAAATCAAATTTTTATTAGCCCAAGAACTTGGAAGCTATTTTGAAAATTCTAAAATATTACCAGCTGACATTAGAGATAGGACATGAAAAGATAGAATGTAATGCATTTTCATCTTGATATCCAAGTTTTGATCTCAATAAGGTTCCTCATGATCACACAGTTCAGTTGCTTAGTGAAACAAAAGTCCATTTCTCTGCTTACATGCACTCCAGCTCTCGGTATGCTGGCAGTGAATTCAAACTAAAATTTAAATTCAGTGTAGAACAGCAACTCCCAGTTTTCTAGCTAGTAAAAAATTAAGGAAAAAAACACCTTATTTTGCTAACTTTTCAATTGTTATTTCATGCATCTAATTGCCTTTTATATATATAGCAACATAAGTATTTTCAAAACCTACAGCATTTCAGATACTGTAATTGGCATGTAATTACTATTTTTTTTTTTATTTTTTTTTTTACAGCTCAAATGAGGAACTCATAATCCTTTAAATAGCTTTGATCAATAATGTAATTGAAAGTCTCCTGGCCAGAAGGAATCTTCATTTTCAAGGGTGTTATGGGTGAAAGACCACTACAGGTTTCCATGACACTAAGGCTAAAGGTTAAATGAACACTTAGGGTTTCCACTGATCTGTGAACGACTATATTGTCTTCACAAGTCTGACTTGTAAATCTTCTCTAAAATGTGTGTATATGTACTTGCATTCCTACTACATAGGTGTCTCCCAACGTAAGGACACAGAACTCAGAGGTTTAGAAAGATATTGTAATAAGCATCCTTAAGAACAACAAAATAATGAAAAATGTCCACAAAACGGTTGGGTATTTTTTTAGTTTCTTTTACACTTTTGATTTTTTTTTTTTTTTACATTTTTTTTTCTCCTACTATGAAACATTTGTATCCATTCCACAAAACATTTCATATGACAAAATCATATTTGCAAAAAAACTTGAAGTAACCTCAAAATTAATTTCATTCAAAAACAACACCAAAGAACAGCAACAACAAAAAATGATCTTGAAAATATCTTCCAGCAGCCATATATTCACATGTTCTGGCAATTTAAAAAATACCAGATTGCTTTTTTGATAAAATGGAGCTTAAATTTTGAGCAGAGTATGAGAGGAAATGTTACTTGCTAATAAATAGTGTATTCCCTACAAATGCAATTTGAATCAACTAAAATTATGTGCAAATTTAGGTGGAATTTGGTTAAATTACAAAATGAAATTAAAAACAGAGAATAACAAAGGAAAATGAGACAAAACTCACAAAATTCTTATGATGAACACTACTACGTTAGTGCAGAGTGCTCTCCTGAGAAGAGGGAATTACAGAATCATAGAATGACTTGGTTTGGAAAGGAACCCAAGAATCATCAAGCTCCAACCCCTCTGCTGCATGCAGGGCCACTAACCTCCCCATTTAACACTAGACCAGGCTACCCAGGGTCCCATCCAACCTGGCCTTGAACACCTCCAGGAAAGGGGCATCCATAACCTCTCCGGGCAGCCTTCATCATTCTCATAGTAAAGAACTTCCCTCTGACATACAACCTAGATCTTCCCTCCCTCAACTTAAAACCATTTCCCCTTGTCCCGCTCTTATCTACCCTTTTAAAGAGTTGACTCTCCTCCTGTTTGTAGGCTCCCTTTAGGTACTGAAAGGCTGCAATGAGGTCACCCCACAGCCTTCTTTTCTCCAGGCTGAACAAGTCCAGCTCCCTCAGCCTGTCTTCGCAGAGGAGGTGCTCCAGCCCTCTGATCATCTTTTTTTTTTTTTTTTTTTTGCAGAAGCTTCACAAGAGGCTGTTTGGAACTGTCATATTTGCTATAAAATATTTAATATACATTTAATCAGAGAGAGGAATGAAGGTGACCAGATTTGCAGGTGGCTAAACTGTGAGTGATATCAATCACTCATTCCTATTTTCTTTTAAGAGACATAGCCCAGCATACTCAATAGACCTACAGTTAAAAAACTGCATTGCAGGCTGGGAAAAATGGCTTACATTTCTTTTCTGAATCATTGTTGAGCATCCTAAAACATTTCATTCTTATGTTGTCAGAGAAATCTACTGCAGGATGTTAAGCTTGATCCTCTATCCAGTACTCATCCCAAACAGCAGCTGTTGGATAAACTGTAGGCAAATCCTACAGCTGAGCAAACAGTGGTCAAATTTTCTATTAATATATATATAAATAATGTAAATTTAAATAAAGATAGGTAAGTAGAAATTGGAATTTTCTTCAAAATATTCTCTGCATGGCGGATAAATCTATGGAATAAATTAAAAATGTACTTTATTCTTATCATGAATACATACATAGTTCGAGAGAAGCGCTTGCTTTATTTGCATGATATGTCATTTCAAGACTCCAATCTGCATATTCGCTTCTTGAGTTTGAAAGGAGTGCTAAGATTTGATATTGCTTTTCCAGATGTGCATTAGACAGTAGATCATATTATAGCCTTTCAAGAAAATATAAGATTTGAATTTCAAATACACTAAGGGCTCTTAGCACCGTCCATAATCAGCAAAATTATCACTCAACTCAGCATATTTCATCACAGCTAGTAATCTCTTCTCATGTGAACACTTGAGTTAAAAATATTTCCAGTAAAGACTTGTAAGTGCAAAAATGTAACAACTGAAACACTGCTATATATGGTATAATTAAGCACTTGTTTTTCTGCACATGACATATGTTTTCATTCTGTATTGGAACTCCAATTGGATCTAAATTACCCTGGATCAAACAAAAATGTGTTCAAAATGAAAAAGATGGTTCGCCACTATTATTAAATCATTAACCAAACAGAAAAATTCTGGGCTATGAAGTAAAACTGGAATCCCCAGCCAAAAACTGGGACACTAATGCTTAAGTGTATAGCTAGCATGCACAGCATTTATCTTTTATCATATTTTTAAAATCAATAGATTTCTCTACTGATAAAGATCTCTAGCTTCCATAATTTCTGTTCAACATCAACTAAAGCAGATTAGTTAGACATTTATGGTTAACTTCCTAACTGAAAGCAATTAAAAAATATCTGTGAGCTAATGGTACATTCATGTATATAATCTCAGTTTCACAATGTTGTTTTGGCACTTTTCTCCTGACCTCACATGCCCTTTGACTCAAGGATGAAATGGTATTTCTATAAAGCAACCTTCCATTATTTTGTAATGATCACACTCATAGTAGGTTCTGGGAAGCATTTGAAGAACACAGGCCTTGTATTCCTTCAGCAGCAGAGCTCAGCAATGGAGAAAGCATGTCACATTAAATCAGAACTAATTGTGCTTGCATTTTAGCATGGACACCATTATGAGCTTTCTCTTGACTTTTTAAATGAACTAATGAAAATTCCAAACAGGTCAGGCAGGATTATTTTTTTTTTTTTTATCTCATACAAGAAATAGATAAAGATGGACCACAGGTCTTGGCTGTCAAAAGGAAGAATTTTCATCACTGATATCCTTGAACCTGATTTGATCCTCTCGGCCCATGTTGCAGTAAATCTGTACAGCATCAGCAGGTGCAACTATTAACAGCTCAATGCCCTTCTAGCCAATGTTTGTGTGTTCTATTTATTCCAATCACACTCATGGCACTGAATCAGGCAATGCTATGGACAGATATTAAAAAATACTGCCTTTCCATTAATTTTAAATGACCTTTTAATCTACATTTAAATTTGAATTGAATGAAAATGCATCATTTTGTCATAGATCATGACAGAAAGGACTTAAAGAGATTGCAGAGCGAAGGTTAGCCTTTAGTCTCCAGAAACTGCTTTAGCAAAAAGCAATATGCTTGTAAAGATGCAAGGATAAGGCAGAAATTATCTCCCCTTGTCATAAAAATATAGACAGCTTTAGGAAAACAAAGAAAAGGCATCAAATTAATGCTCAGACCTCTATAACATGTGCCTGAACCTCTCTACCTGTCATTTGTGATGAATATGCTCTTATGAAAAGTCAGATTATTCAGAATTAGACATCTTTTCAAACTTTCATGGTGCAGACAGGTCTCTAAGGGAACCATAAAAGTAGACCTCTGCATATAACAACAGTTTTAATGGCAAAAATTCATCAAAGTCTGTCAGGAGAAATTTAATGATTCTGTTAAGATAAGGAATAATGATGCAAGGGAATGCCATGGTCTCCTAGCGTAAGAGGAATTCTCTTGCTGTTAACATTAAAGGATGCAAACTGCCTTCTAGCCACAATAAGATGAAGAGGGGTATCAACAGGATTTCTGATGTATGTAAAGGGTTGATGTTTGTACACAGACCAAGGTAAACTTCAAGACACGATAAGATTCAAGCCCAAAATTCTGAAATTGAAAGCACCATCAGATCATGTAGTACTTTTCCTTTCTTGCCAACTCTACTCTGCCAGTGTATTTAAATAACTCTTTACACCTCTAACTGTACGGAGAAATTATTAGAACACAGCACTGAGGAAGTGAAGTACCTTTGTGCCTTTTTCAGATGTAAACTAAAAGGCTACATAACACTATACAGCTGTTCTATTTTGACAGTGCTCCAGTAAATTTAAGGCAACTGTGTTCATTTAAATTGAGCTAAGGATACTTCCAAAAAAGTTGCCTAACATAATACTGAAAGCTGGGACCAAAACAGGTATTAAGACTTGGTTATTTTTGCACCCCAGCCCATTACTTTAGTCAAAAAACTATTAATTCTTCATAATCTTTTTGCAATCCTATTTTAGCTCTAGAGAACTGAGCAGCTTCCCTCCTTTCCAACCGTATTCTAAGTTGTTTTGTCCTTTGTTTGGACTATTAAGAATTGTGTGCAAAATGCAAACTAGATGTCAGTCTCTTTTTTATGCTGTAGAGAACTGTGCAGAGATCCTTGCAGTATGTTTTGTAGAAATTCACCTGTTTATTTTTATGAATTAAGTGATCTCTCTGCTTTTTTTTTTTTTTTTTTAAACAACTTTTAAAATACTTCTGAAAGAAGGAAGAAAAGGAATTTTTATAGCTTACCATCAGTAACCTCCAGCTGAGCCTTTGCTAAAATGCTTCCAGCAACCGTCAGTGCTTGACAAATGTAGTAGCCTGCATCAGACCGCTGAATGTTGGTAATAGTGAGGTCTCCAGTTGGCGATACTGAGTATCTACTGTTGGGTTGGAGAGGCTGGTTTGGGAAGAGCAGATTCTGCAAAGATAATTCATCTTACATCAGTTCAAAATACAACAGCATCACTTTTTTTATCCACTAAAGATATGTTGATTTTTTACTTAAAATCACAGAATCACAGAATCGTAGGGATTGGAAGGGACCTCCAGAGATCATCGAGTCCAATCCCCCTGCCAAAGCAGGTTCCCTACACCAGGTCGCACAAGTAGGTGTCCAGGCAGGTCTTGAATATCTCCAGAGAAGGAGACTCCACAACCTCCCTGGGCAGCCTGTTCCAGTGCTCCTGTTTCATGCTCACCGTAAAGAAGTTCTTGCGCACATTGGTGCGGAACTTCCTATGCCGCAGTTTCTGGCCGTTTCCCCTTGTCCTGTCTCCACACACTGCTGAAAACAGTCTGGCCTCACCACTCTGCCCCCCACACCTTAGATATTTATAGACCTGGATCAGGTCTCCTCTCAGTCTTCTCTTCTCAAGGCTAAACAGACCCAGCTCACTCAGCCTTTCCTCATAGGAGAGATGCTCCAGGCCCTTCACCATCTTTGTGGCCCTCCACTGGATTCTTCCCAAGAGATCCCTGTCTTTTTTGTACAGGGGAGCCCAGAACTGGACACAGTACTCCAGATGAGACTTTACCAAGGCAGAGTAGAGGGGGAGGATCACCTCCCCTTGACCTGCTGTCCAGGGATATAAATCTCTTTATATCAATCAAAAGAAAAATTAAGCGTGGGTGGTTTTGAAATTATGAATATACAGAGCTAGCTCTCCTGCTTTGCAGTTCAAATCAGAAACAGCCCTTTCACAATACACAGTGGTGCTTTCTAGCTGGCTACTTAGGCAAAGAGAAAATTCCTAACAATCACACTTGAGTGATCTGTACTTGTTATACATTTATCATCATTCTGAATTAATAATTTTAATAATATAACACTTAGCTGGCTATCACAGCAGGAGGATATAATACTGCAGTAAACATTATACAACTAGCAAAAATAATTGAGCAAAGGGAACAAAGGGGTATAGTTTAGCAGTGAGTATGTTCTAAGCAAAGTAGAAAGTAAGAGCATGGCACAGAAGTAAAGCTGGGAAGATAGAAAACAGATCATAAAGTAGGAGAAGCTGGCAGAGGATGATAGAGCTTAAAGGAGATGTAAAAGGAAATTCAAACTGAGATATACCAAAGCAGGAAAACTGCATGGAGCCTTGAGGGTGAAGAAGAAGGGCATAAATCTGATGTAGAAATCATCAAGAAAAAAAAAATATATATACATATATATATAGGATAGGACACCAGTAAGCACAGAACAGGAAGATTAGCTTTTGCCTTTGGGTTGGACTGAGGAAAAGAGAGCTGTCAATAAGAATAACTAAAATGGATGTTACAGTCATTGAATATGATGAAGGATTGAATGAATCAATAATACAGAAAAAGACTGAAAAGGTTTTAGTGGTGAGGGTTGTGTTCACAAAGAAAAAGTTAAACTGTCTAGAGAAGCTCTTTATGTAAATAGAGGATGGAAAAAGAGGAGCAATGTATATGGAAATGTTGGTAGTATTGCCTAATGTGAAAAAAAAAAACAGAGACAAATTAAACAGTAATAATGAATTCACAAATTCCCAACAAAAGGGCCCTGACTTTAATACCAACTCAACAAGCCTGCTGTACAAAATTTGCAATTGTTGTGTCAGAAATATCTCAAAACATTGTTACCACGCTATGATAAGCTCTCAGTCACTACCGTGACTCTGTTCCTCTGCTGTGTTATAATGACTATCTACTAACTTTTAAGCTTATCTGTACAAACTAAAAAGGAAACCTCAAAGTATAGAGTAGGATACTAAATGAATTTTCTGCAAATCTGCTACTTCTGTAGTAGACCTCAATGTTTTACAACAAAATTATTAGGAACTGGCAAGCCAAAAACTTGGATTTCAAAAAATTCTTCTTTAAAGTAAAACTCACATATTTATCTCTGATTTCAACATTAGAGAGAGGTCTCACACTCTAAGTATCTTTATAATTGTATTAACTTAATAGACTACTTGTTACCATATGATGAGTCTTACCCTTTGCCCCTATTCCATATCAATTTTCTGAGAAATTTTTCACACAATTTTTTTCCTCAAAATATAACATCCAGTCAGTAAATGTCAGATTCAACTAGGGAAAAAAAAAAAAAAAAAAAAAAAAAAAAAAAAAAAAGTGTGAACATTCTGAAACAATTTTAGGCTGTAGGGCTAAAAGGGTCTCAAAGAAGTTGCCTGGTTTTCTAAACTGTCTTGAAACTTGCATAATAATCTGTTCCTGGCACAAATACCTATTGAATGAAGAAGTACAAAAAGTAAATTTTATGAGAAAACAGAGAATTTTGATACAGCAGAGCTTCACTTCCTTTTTCACTCATTATACAAGTAGTAAAGGAAACAAAATGAAAGATAGTGTAGGGCCAAGCTCCAAACACTCAAGAAGAAAAAGACGCCAAATCTCCTTCATTAAAAATGTAAGACTAGCCTTCTTTTTATCTTCAGTATGGACTTGTTTGTTCTTAACAATATTTTCTTCTGAGACACGAGTATCACATCCCAGAGAATATTCTACACTTCAGTAGGAGCTGATTAGTCTCACGAATCTTCCTTAAAAGAATCAGATAACTACGGGTTACAGTTTGTCCTAAGTTACAGCACAGACCATTATTTTAATGCTTTTACAACCTGACTCGGTTTAACTAGCTGCAGGTTTATTCATCTGAGCATGCTGGGTTGCAAACAGCAGAACAAGAGTCACCTTAGGTGTAAATCCAGATGTTTCTCTGGATTTATCTCAATTTAATCCAGAGAGCTTAAAGTGTACAGATGGCCTGTCCTGGCACATTTTATTGGTGAAGGGCTGTTAGACTGTGGGGACCATGCTACCAAACAAAAAGGACCAGTTGTTCAGTCATAAGAGTGCAGAAGAAATTACACAGGAACTCCCCTCTTTTCAAGATTATGCTCAGAAACATAGTGTGAAGAAATAGATTCAGAATTAAAAATGCCCTGCAATTAGTGGGTTAGTGGGCTAACGTGATTACATAACATTACTCTAAGTGTTAAGAGCGGTGCTGCAAACTGTAGTGCTTGAGTAAAAGCAGAATTAAGCATTGCAAATCCAGGCAACAACTTTTTAACAAGCACATAAAGGTGAAAAGTCAAGCATTTTCAGTGGACAATGCTTTAATTCAGCCAAATGCCATCGTCCAGATTTTAATGAAGAAATGGAAACTCACCTATTCTTTGACGTCTCATGGCAAAATCTGCCAAGTTCTTTATTGAGATGGTAACACTAACCTGATGCTAACACTTAAATGATGCTCAATTAAGATTAACATAATGGTTATAATGAATCACTTTGAGTTATGTTTCAAGGTTTGACTACAAACCATGTAGGTATCAATTTTTATGTTGCATTTATTTGTCAAAAAAGGACTTTCTAACCCTTGGGATCTGGTTCTCAATATGGTAATTAATTTTCCAGGTTTGCAATTAAACAGCTTCAACATGGTACAATCAGGAGGTAATAACATTCAATTAAAGACACAAGATGCATTTTAACCTTAAAATGTTTTTACCCTTGAAGTGATACCAATGGAAGAGGATAAAATAGAGTATTAACACTTTTCAATTACGCTAAATGACTTTAATCCTGCAAATGATGTTCTACTTTAATTAGAAGTTCTTCTCTTTATTACAGCATGATGGATGTCCACTCTATTAGATTCAAGTGCGACACTATAAGCTCACTTGATATAAACATTACCATGTTATTAAAATTCTGTACAAGACAGTGTTTTGAAATGTTTGCTAGCACATCAGTACTTTCCACCGTAATTTCAAGATGATATTTTATTTTCCCCTTGATTGAAACACACAATATCATGCTTTTCCAGAATGTGATCCATAGAGGTTAGATCTAAAGTTTTGTAATTATTATTTACAAAGAAATACATTGAAGACTAAGCTTACACTCATACAAGCTTACACTCATAAGGTAAAACCACTGCACCTTTGTAAATGCAACAGTGCACCAAATGTTGTTAGCTTTAGTCTTGTCATTCTGGCCAGTTATCTGACCTGATAAATGTCAGATGAAACAAGATGAAACAAGCAGATGTTTCAAAGTTGGAAATAGGTGGTTAGGTTCATAACTCACACTTTGAGCTGTTACACAGTGCCTCCAGGTTAGAGGCACAGCTGCACTGCACAGCACAAGGTGGATACTTAGTTAATCCACATCTTGCTGTATGGGAAAAAGGAGCATGGGGCTTTGAAAAGACTTATAGATCAAATAGAAAAGGACACACAGTATAGCTACACAGACAGATGTAGTCATGACAGGCTCCATCACAAAGTTGCAGAAGGCACTGTTCTTGAATGTTCATCTATCCCTTCCAATCTTTCCTCAGGTAAAAAAGGGCAATCTGGCATATAGTTTACAACGTTCAAAGTTAACATACTAACTGCACGTTAAAAGTGAGAATGTTTTACTTTTGTTCTGTCAGTGCAACAAAGGCAGCAAAAAATATGTTGCATTCAAACATCAAGCTATGCAAGATAGAATTGGCTGATTGCAACCCCATTAACAACATCAGAAATTTTGCTTTCACACAACGAAAGTAAGGATTCAGGAAAATATTTCCCAAAAAAAAAAACAAAACAAACATTCAGAAATACCGTAAGATAATTCTACAGAAAAAAAAGTTGAGCGTTTGAAACCATATCTGGATGTACTGTGAGAATATGCCAATGCAAATGAGTTTGCTAGCTATGTATCTACTTCATCATGTCTAGACAAGCTGTGAATTGTAATTACTGGCACTGATTACTTAAAAGTTGAGTCATATCTCTTTATTTGGTATGTTTGTCTCACCCACCTGTTTGTTGGGTGCTTCAGAATGAAGTATTTAAGATACATACTATTGCTTTTTATATCTTTGCATGATTTGTGACTCCCATCTTCAAGAAGGGCCATAAGGAGGATCCAGGGAACTATAGGCCTGTCAGCCTGACCTCGGTATCAGGGAAAGTAATGGAGCAAATCATCTTGGGTGAGATCGCATGGCATGTGCGTGGTGTCCAGGGGATCAGGCCCAGCCAGCATGGGTTCATGAAAGGCAGGTCGTGCTTGACCAACCTCATCTCCTTCTATGACTGAGTGACCAGACTGGTAGATGAGGGAAAGGCTGTTGATGTAGTCTACCTAGACTTCAGAAAAGCCTTTGACATGTTCTCTCACAGGCTTCTACTGGGGAAACTGGCTGCCCATGGCCTGGACAGGTACACACTCCTTTGGGTAAGAAACTGGCTAGAGGGCCATGCTCAACGGGTAGTGGTTAATGGAGTGAAGTCCAGCTGGCGACCTGTTTCAAGCGGTGTCCCCCAGGGGTCGGTACTGGGGCCTATCTTGTTCAATATCTCTACTGATGACCTAGACGAGGGGATTGAGTGTACCCTCAGTAAGTTTGCAGATGACACCAAGTTGGGAGGTGGTATTGATCTGCCTGAGGGTAGGGAGGCCCTTCAGAGGGACATAGATAAGCTGGATCGCTGGGCTGGAGTGAATGGAATGAGGTTCAACAAGGCCAAGTGCCAGGTCCTGCACTTTGTCCACAACAGCGCCATGCAGCACTATAGGCTTGGGGATGAGTGGCTGGATGATTGTGAAGAGGAAAGGGACCTGGGGGTGTTGGTTGATGCTCGGCTGAACATGAGCCGACAGTGTGCCCAGGTGGCCAAAAGGGTCAGCGTCATCCTAGCCTGCATTAGAAATAGTGTGGCCAGCAGGAACAGGGAGGTGATCATCCCCCTGTATTCAGCACTGGTGAGGCCGCACCTCGAGTATTTGTTCAGTTTTGGCCCCCTCACTACAGGAAAGACATTGAGGCACTGGAGTGTGTCCAAAGAAGGGCAACAAAACTGGTGAGGGGTATGGAGCACAAGTCTTATGAGGAGCAGTTGAGGGAGCTGGGATTGTTTAGTCTGGAGAAGAGGAGGCTCAGAGGAGAACTCATCACTCTATAACTTCCTGAAGGGAGGTTGTGGTGAAGAGGGGTTTGGCCTCGTCTCCCAGGCAACGAATAGGACCCGGGGAAATGGCCGCAAGTTGTATCAGAAGAGGTTTAGGTTAGACATGAGGAAGAACTTTCTCTCTCAGAGAGTGGTCAGGCACTGGAATGGCCTGCCAGGGGAGGTGGTGGAGTTGCTATCCCTGGCAGTGTTCAAGAGGCGTCTGGATGAGGAGCTGCGAGATATGGTTTAGTAGCTTGTGGTAGCAGTGGTAGTGTGAAGACAGTTGGACTAGATGATCTTATAGGTCATTTCCAACTTTGTGATTCTATGATTCTATGATACTTACCGCAAATTTTACCCACTTAAATGGACTTTGTGCTCTTCACAATGCTAATATTAAAACAAAACAGCAACAAAATGTTGGTAGAAGATAGTAGCTGTTTTAAAGACAAATTCTTTTGAAAGCTATCTTTCTTAAAAAAAAATCTATATATAACTTTTCTGAAAGGCTTGAAAAATTCATAGGGTACTTATATCTTACCTGACTTCCTTCTTTTTGCCAAAAAACAGCTGGCTGGGGATTTCCTTTAGTTTCACAAGGAAAAGTCACCGTTCGACCCTGGGCTACAATCTGATCTCGTGGTCTCACCACAAACTGTGGGGGAGCTATAATGTAAGAGAAAAAACATAGTGCAAATTCAGGATATTTTGCAAAGGGAAGACGAGGTAGATCTAAGGAAAAAGACAACAATATGGAACACCAGATATACTAGACAGAATTAATACATCTATTTGCTAAATACATTAATAATAAAAAAGCAACATTAGAACCATAAACATTAGCATAAACTCTACAACAAACAACAATAAATGCTAAGGCTCAACAGTGTTTATGATGCTGGTCTGGAGGTACTCTACCTTCCATCTGAACAAGTATCATCAACACAATATACACAACACACAGCTTATCACTCTGCTGGAGCTATCACATGTTGCACAGGATAAATCAGAACATATAGACTACTTTTTTCATTCTGATCCTCTAGCTTTTCAAAAATGATTGAGAAAGGAGAGGAAGGTCTGGATGATAGCAGAAAAATAGAAGTTTAAGCACTCCCTCTGCTTCTCTTAGGGACAGTGCACTTAAGAAGGGAGTGGAAAGAAGGACTTGGTGTGAAAAGGAAGTTTGCTAAAGCATCACAGTCTTAGGAGATTTTAGCTTGTGAAAAGACAAGAAAGAAGCAAGAGTTGAAGAGTTAGTGGGCTGGAGAGCAGTGAGTAAGAAGAAACGTATTCCAGGAGCTCACGCTCAGGAAGATAGAAAGGAAAAGGATAAGTTGGAGTTAAAACATGAAAGAAGAATCAGGATTGGCTTTGTGTTCAAAGATAGCAAGATAGCATTAATAGCATTCCAAAGTGAACAATTTTGAAAAAGGAGATGTGTTTTGACTTATCTGGGGATGCTAATGGAGAACAGTGAGTTGATGCCTGGTGGGAGCATGATGGGTGAAAAAAGATTTTAATGTGCAGTAGAAAAGTGGGGAAGAAGCAGTGATGGAAGATCAGAGTGAAAAACTTAACATCATGTGGCAAAGTAATTTTCTGACGCAAACCTCTCAGCCTTGGTTCAACACTATAGCTCAATGGAATTGGATATACAAGATAAATTAAAAATGTAATCAGCATCTCCGTATGTTCTTACCAAAAAACTTGCTGATTTTTCCAATAGGCTGAAGAAAGGGGAAAAAGAGTTAAAGAGGTGCATTTTTTTCCATTCCACTATTGCTCTGGTGGCTGTGGAGAGAGGTGGTTTAAGGAACTACTAAGCTTTTAGGTAAACAGAATTTCAGTGTTTTAGAAAACCATATTTTCACCATTATAATTACAAACTATTTAATTAGACATGAAGAGCAATCAAGACTCAGCTTCCGATTACACCTGCTGACAGCACAGATGCAGATCTGCTAAATGCACAGAAATGTATGCAGATCTGATTTTTTTTTTTTTTAAATACACTTTGTACTTATGTGATGCAGTCAATAGCACTGGTATAATATACTCTTAAAACAAGAACTGTGAAGCCCTTAATAAACATGCACTACTGTTAATTTAGAAGGCAGAAGGAGAGAACTACAAAAGGAGTCTTCCTTCCATCTCACACTCCTGAGCACAAGTTTTGGACTTTCTGGAGAGAGAAGTGTCTGCCCCTTCCTAGGGCCTCAGAAAGCATCAGTCTTCTGAAGGGGTAGGTACCCTGCTGCTGTCCATTTATACCCCTATACTCTGAGGCTGCTATAAGTGCATAGGTGTTGCTCTGAATATTCTAGGATCCAAAATCAGCTTGTTCTACTTCTACAGCCCTGGACTCCTATTTTTTCCCTCACCTTGTTTTATCTAGCATATCTGTATGCAATCCTTTCAGATGTTGGAAAGCAGTAATATAGTAAACAGTATGTGTGTTTGTTCATTCAATCTCATGGGAAGGGAGAGAAAGATTTTTTAGTTATGAATTAGAAAACTCCATTCCTGAATGCATACCTTACACTAAGGTATCTCTACAGTTCTGATCAACAAGTTAACAAAGGTCACTAATTGTTTTGGTGTTTGCTGGTCAGCCACAGAAGTTCATTTCCCAGGATATTAACATAGAATCAATAGCAATCTCAGAGTGGAGAGCAGAAAACTTCTAACTTCTTCACTAAACAGGAACTATGCATGAGTCAGTGCAACATTATAGATGGACTCAAGATCATAATCTTCCTATTGAGGCTAAAAACATGGTGTCAGGAGTTCATCTCCACATATCATGCCTAAGGTCACTTCACAGGCAGCCCTGGTTCACTGGTGCTAAGTGAGACAGACAGTGCTCTGAGACATCACAACAGAAGGAAGAAGGGCACGGCCTTTCCATGAGCTTATCTTTCAAATCATATAACCAAATAAATGCAGATAGATAAGTTTAAATGTTTATCTGAAACATCCTCACACATAAGGCTGTACAGTAAGTCAATAATTCAAAGCTCTGAGTGCATGTACTTAACAGGATTTTTTGTTATAGTAGACTTTCCAAGGACCAAATTCAGGTATCTTAGTGAAAGCACAACAAGAGGCAAACTTACTAGTTCAATCCACAGTTGGACCTACTCCTAATTCCGAACATCCCTCATTTTCTTAAGGGCAGAAAAATAATCCTTTATTTTGCAAAAAGAGACATTGAAAAGAAGCAGGAATTAAGGTGGTGTCTCAGTCTGGGTAATCCAATTCATGTAGGTTGACCTTATTGCTCTGCTCTCTCCCTGTCACACACCAAATCCCCTCTGGCATTTATCATTCTATGTGAACATCAGATGCTGCCTCAGAGCAACAGGTTTAGATTTTCTAAATCTATGCAGGCTCCAGTAGACAATGGTATATGATTATGTACAAATCTGTTCTCTAGCTTTTCTCTGAAGAAGAAATTACTTGAAATTCACTACAAAACTAAATGAACCAGAGCGTTAAACTAAATATAATCTCCTAATCTCAAGAAAAAACTCGCTTTTATTGGTTTTTGCATTAATTAGAACATAAAACCAGTCCCTCCAGTCAAACTATTTAATAGTATAATTTTAAGGAGTATGAAAAAAAAAAACATTTTTGGAAAACTAAAACTTCATATACATTTTTTATTCATTCAAAGAAGCTCTGCAATGAAAGAAACCCCATTTGCTTCAACTTGCCATCATTTTCAGCTATAGTTCTGTTTACACACATATAAAAATGACGTTACAGCATGTTTTCATCAATTTTATCTATCAAATTCCAGCTGAGTAATGAGAATTGACAACCAAAAGTAACAGTTAATACTTGTAGGATAAATTTTGGTCAAGTACAACTACCAAATCAGTGAGACTACCATTAATTCCAGAGAATGCAATGTGATCCCATTCAGTGACAGCAAGGCTTTGATTACAGAATAAGAACTTCAGTTTTCCTAAAAAGAGAGTTCATTACCTACATACACAGATGCTGTTTATAAGGTAGATAAATATTATTACTCATATTTTGCAGAAAGGTTAACTAAAAACATGACTCTCTCAAAGTTCAACATCAGTAGAACATTGGCAAAAACCTTATTCATGTCATTATTGCTCCTCTCAAAGGAGGAACATTTTAGAAGTCTGAAAAGATACAGTTAGATTAATAACAGCAGGCTCGATATGCTTCGGCTGTTAAAGAATTATGATCTACTTTAATGCTTAATTCAATCTAAGCATTAAAGTGATTAGAAGAATCTGTTGAAAAAAAACTGTTAGGAAGCAGGAAACAAAGTGTTGTGCCTATCAAACTATTACCCTTCACTGTTTCAGATGTAACATTAGTTGGATTGGAATAAACAGTGGAAGAGCTTGTTTAATTGTCATCTGAAAGTCAAAGACAATGGCTCTAAAAGGAAATGTACTGCTTTGATTCCAGGGCACCAGGCAAAAACATGAAGAAAAAAAAAAAAAAGAACAATTAAGACTATAGAATGAGTGCACTCTTCCTCTTTTTTTTCTTTTTTTTAAAATAAATTTTAGAAGTACGTAGAAAATTAGATTTGATTTCTGGCAAATTATGCTCTGATACTGCATTCAGCAAGTGCTTGCTTCAATCAATGTCACACTAAAGCTCTGTTATGCTAATAGCGGCTCATGAGGGTGAGCGGGATGATATGGAAATCAGATGGTGAACATGAATAGAAAGCATAGGCCATGTACAAGGTGGGCTTTGCAATGAAGGGATGGGGAGGCCCTAAGGTTAATCACATCATGTTCAGAACTGATTTTACAGCACAGAACAGTATTCTACAGCAAGAATGAAAATAGAGATAGAAAAGTGTGAGCAGTAGTTAAGTATCAGTTATTGAAAATGGTAACAGTGCTCTCTGCTGAATGTCATTTTAGGTGCCACTGGATAGATCTTTCATTATACAAATAAATGTGTACAAAGGTAGCCTCTGCTCAAGTGTCTTAGAAAAAAAGAAGTTTAGAATAGAAAGAATATTACAAAATATTTCTCAATTCTTTTCCAAGGTAGCAGAATCTCTTATATGTTCTAATGGATTACATTCATTTATTTACCACTAGCGTATCTGGATACTAAAGGTTATGCTGAGTCACCAGGAGCTGATAAAACTGCTGAGGTAGAAAAGCTTGAACAAGACAGTGAGTTTATTCCTCCTAGGTGAACTCTGGTCACCTGATAAGAAATGTGGCAGAAGATGACTCAGAAGACGAGAGGAAAATTACTACAGAAAAATGTGATTCTAAAGTAAATTGCACTGTGAATCCCATATAAAGTACCAGCAACATTTTCTCCCAGTGGCACAATTTCCTAAGCTAGTCTTAAGGTTTGTGGCTCACAGTGAACACAATAATCCTAAGGGAATTTCATTATCATGACTTGCTCAGAGCAGCTCCATCAGTCCAGGTGCCTTGAGGTACATAGATTATATTGCTGTGATTTTAATCAAAAGTAGATATCATACCAAGTCCAATATTTCTATGCAAGCAGTAAAGGAACTGTAACACCAGAAATTAATAACAGTAGGATTTTTGTTGTCATTGTTTGTTTTTTCTAACATCCTCAATTATCTAAGGCGGTCACTATGGGATTAATATCATTTTTTTCTAATGCAAACAATTTTCAGATAATTAAAAGTTTAGTAATCTTTTAATTAATTATATGTACTAAGGTCCCTGCTGAAGTTAGTAGAAATTCCCCTACTGACTTACATGGTTTTCAGATAAGAGTCATTGTAAAAATAATGTATTACAGAAAAAATAGTGACTACAACTATTTTTTTTTTTCTTTTTCTTAATAAGAGGTGAAAGAAGTATTAGAGAATCAAAAAATAACAAGTGTTAACAGTTTTAAATATTTTGACTTATAGAATCTCTCTTTTATCCCTGGATGACCTAAGAGAAGGAAGTGGGATAAATCTGTGAAGTGCAAAAAACAGATAGAAGATAAACAAGAATGACTTTTTATGATGGAGTGATGGGATAGGTAGACAATGGAAAGGTAACTGATGTTGCCTACCTAGACCTGTGCAAGGCCTTTGATATTGTCCCACACCCACATCCTTATCTCTAAACTGGAGAGATATGGGTTTGAAGGGTGGACTATGTGGTAGATAAAGAATTGGTTGGATGGTCATGGCCAAAGTGTGGTGGTCAGCAGAACTACCCAGGTGGAGACTGGCCATGGGTGGTTTCCTCCAGGGGTCGGCGTTTGGACTGATGCTGTTCTACATCTTTATCAACAACCTAGACACTGTGAATGAGTGCACCCTTGGTGAGCTTGGTGATGACATCAAGATGAGTGGTGCAGTTCATACTATAGAGAGAAGGGATGCTATGCAGAGGAACCTTGACATGCTTGAAAAGTGTTGCACTTGGGTTGGGACAATCCAGGTATGTAAATAGATTAGGAAAAGAACTCCTCAAAAGCAGCCTTGTGGAGAAGGATTAGGAGGTGGGGTGGTACTAGTGGATGAAAAGCTGGACATGAGCAAGCACACAGTGCTTGCAGCCCAGAAGGCCAGCTGTATCCTAGGCTGCATCAAAAGAGTGGTGACCAGCATGATGGGGGAGGTGATTCTCCCCCTCTATTCTGCCTTCGTAAGACCTCACCTAGGGTACCATTTCTAGGCCTGGGGCTCCCAACATAAGAAAGATGTGGACTGCTGGAGTGGTTCCAGAGGAGGGCCATGAAGATATTGGAGGGCTGGAGTAACTCCCCTACAAAGAAAGGTTGAGGGAATTGGGCTTGTTTAGCTAGGAGAAGCGAAGGCTCTGGAGAAACTTCATTGAGGCCTTCCAACGCTTGAGTTTATAAACAGAAGGGGACCAACCTTTTACATGATCTGATGGTGATAGGACAATGGGGAATGGCTTTAAACTAAAAGAGGGGAGGTTTATGTTGGATATTAGGAAGAAATTTTTTACTCAGAAGGTGGTGAGGCAGTTGGAAGCAGGTGACCTTTAAGCTCCCTTCCATCCAAAGCTGTTCTATGATTCTATGAAAAGCAGATTTGATATTCCAAGTTTCTTTGTCAATTTCAGTTAAGATAATTGCCAAATCTTCATTTATCACTATTATAATAAAAGTTGAAGTAAAAAGAAAAAAAAAAAACCTTTTTTTTTTTTTTTTTCTCTCTTCCTTCGGTCTAATCCCAATAAAGTAAAATTATGAGAAAAATTGAAATAAAAATCCAATTCTGTGTTCTACACAGTTTAGAAAAAGATGTCTAGATTTTTTCCCCCATTTGCAGTCCTCTGAACTCATCAGTGGCACCATTCTTTGTTGAGGAGACTCTTCTTCATTGTTGTATAGTACATTTAAGCATCAAATTTAAACATCTGGTCCAAATTTCATCTCAGCATTGGACTACAGTTTGCTATTTGCACTTCTGTTTTATTATATCTTGTCCAATCATCCTCTCTAAATGGAACTTGTACTTTACAGATACTTCTGGAAAATCTTTTCTGGTAAGTCCTTCATTTAGTTTTGATATATACGTAGAGAAGCAGCACTGATTCTGACTGCTAAATACCTTATATTATTTAAGACTTTCTCTACTTTAAACAATTGTTTGCTCTCTTTTTCTTTTTAATTTTTTATTTTTATTCTTTCTCCTCAACTGCCTGAGATTCTGGTTATAACCTTTACATCGATCAGATAGGGAAGAGGTACTTCCCTAAATTTGTAATACTTTAGCCTACTTGCTAAAGTAAACTGCACAAATAGATGGCTTGTGTCTTTCCTATACCTTCCGTGAGCTGAATAAACAAAACAAATTACGGCGACAAAAACACATATAATCTATTATAATTCCTTTTTTCATGAGGGACGTGGACTGTGTGTGCCTGGCAGTATTGCTTTTCCAAGAGGTTCCTGCAGTGTGTGGAAGATAACTTTCTGATGCAGGTGATGGAGTTTGTCCTTACAAAAAAAGGAAGGATTGATTGGTAGCATGAAGGCTGGGGACAGCCTTGGATGCAGTAATCAGAAGACTCAACTTTGACCTCTTCAAGGACCTACAGCATTTAGTATGTTGGATGGAGAAGGGGTCCAAGAGAGTTGATTGACATTAAGGAATTTCAGATTCTGGAGATAAGAGCGGAGAGTATGGAGAAAAGAAGACTTCCCTTTGGTCAAGGAGGATTTGGTCAGAGATTGTATAGGCAAACTTGATGCATGCAAATCCATAGGCCCAATGAGATGCTCACATGAGTATTGAAGGAGCTGGCAGAAGTGACTGCCAAGCTGCTCTAGCATTCTGTGATGTCATGTCTGACTGAGTAGATGAGGGAAGAGCAGTGGATGTTTTCTACCTTGACTTCTGCAAGGCTTTTGACATGATCTCCCATAACACCTTCATAGGTAAGCTTAGGAAGTGTGGGATAGATGAATGGCCAGTGAGGTGGATTGAGAACTGGCTTACTGGTAGAACTCAGAGGGTTGTGATCAGCAGCAGAGTCTAGTCAGAGGCCTGTAGCTCATGGTGCCCCACAGGGATCAGAACTGGAACTTGTCTTGTTCAACATCATCATCAATGACCTGGATGAAGGGATAGAATGCACCTTCAGCAAATTTGCTGATGATACAAAGCTGTGAGGAGTGGCTGACATACCAGAAAGCTGTGCTGCCATTCAGCAAGACCACAACAGGCTGGAGAGTTGGGTGGAGAGGAATCTGATGAGGTTCAACAAGGGCAAATGCAGAGTCACATGTGGGAAGTACTGCATGCATCAGTACTGGAAAATAACTTTGTGGAGAAGAAACTAGGTGTCTTTGTGGACAACAAGCTGACCATGGGCCAGCAGCGTGCCCTTGTGTACAGGAAGGTCAATGGTAACCTGGGGTGCCTTATAAAAAACATGGCTAGAAGGTAAAGGGAGATTATTCTCCCCTGCTGCTCTGCCCTGGTGAGGCCACATCCAGAGTACTGCATCCAGTTCCGGGCTTCCCAGTTCAGGAAAGATGGGGGAACTTCTAGAGAAAGTTCAATGGAGGACCACAAAGATGGTTAGGCAACTGTAGCATCTTCCTTATGAAGACAGGCTGAGAGACCTGGGTCTGTTCAGCCTGGAGAAGACTGAAGAGAGATATTATCAGTGCTTATAAATATCTACAGGGCAGGAATCAAGAGGATAGGGCCAGCCCCTTTTCAGTGATGTCCAGTGATAGAAAAAGGGGTAATGGGCTAAAACAGTAACACAAGAAGATCTATAGGAAAAACTTCTTTACTGTGAGGGTGACAATGCACTGGAACAAGCTGCTCAGAAGTGCTGCAGAGTTTTCTCTGGAGATATTCTAATCTCTCCCTAACACTTTTCTGTGTAACCTACTCTGGGGAATCCGCTTTGGCATTGGACTAGATCATCTCCAGAGGTCCCTTCCAACCCCTGTGATCCCGTGAGTAAAGAAAGCAAAGAGAAAAGGGAATGGATTAATGAATTGATTTTCATCCACTTCTTGAAGGAAAAGTAACAGATTTCACCTTTTAAAAAAAGTGAAAAGTTTGCATAGGGAGCAACACATCAAAAGACTCCTTTTCATACACTGATTTTCAAACACTTATGGAAGGACTCAGAATCCACTGAAGCAAGAAAAGAATTCCTACAGATTTGAGCATACATAATGAACTCAGAACAGCTGAAAAAGATTTACAGATCAAAACTCTCCCAAGCTAGAGTTAAGCAATAAAAATAAAAAGCTAAATGAAATCAAACAATCAAACAAAAAAGAAAGGAAAGAAAAATAGGTCCTTTATCACTTCTTGCACTCACTGCAACTAGATTTTCTATAAGAGAAACAGAATGTGTATAGACACATACTTAGTGGACTGGGCACAGTAAAAATCACTAAAACTTCAAGTAGGCAGTCATCTTCCACACTTCTGTTTTTAATGCTATCTGGTATATCCAAAAGACTTGGAGAAGTTGAAAATGGAGACAGAGTTTGGTGGGCCAGCCCTTAAATATTTGATGGTTAATGTGTTCTGGCATATATAACCCAAACATATTTCTGTGGTACCTTGAGTCATTACAGAGATTCAAGCTTAAGTTCAGCTAGCACAATTTGCAAAATTATAAACACCAAAGAGTTTAGGATTTTTTTTAAAATGCTCTTTAAAAGGCTACAAAACATCAGAACAAGTCAGTTCTGTATTTTTTCTTCTTACTGGTATTCACATGCCTAAGTATTTCATTCTATGGCAACCTTTTGACTTTAATCTAAAGGATCCCAAGTGACAAATAAGAAAAATGCATTATTCTTTCACTTAAGGAAGAAATAAATGTGAGAAGTTTAATGTTTACTGGTGCATTTACCACCTTCTGAAAACTTTATATGTGACAGCAGCAGGCAGACAAAATACTGCACTTTGATATAGATAGGTAGGAGATTTCTGCCACTGAAAGATGGCACAGTAGTGCCAAGCATGATCTCATCTCTTCTGTCACACACCAATTGTCATTGCTGATATAGTTGTATAACTCTTCAGTGACTCAAATGAAGGTGATAGTTTCATGAATACACTAAAACTATTCTCCTGTAAGTCTGAATGAAATGGAAAAGGATAGAGTTCTTTCTCAGCTATCATCTAAACAATGTGATTTCAAGTCAAAAATACAAATATAACCTCCTTTAAAAATAGAGTCCTTTCTATTTTTATTTTGTTTCATGCTGCATCACTGTGAATGATCATTAAGGCATGCCTGTTGATATAAAACCTGAAAGCTTTACACTATATTTAAGTAAAATGTAGTGATATTTCACTTAAATATGCTTAGGTTGCATTTAATTAGTATGAAATTTTGAATATTCATGGTAAATGTCTTATTTGTTTCTCTCTCCTCCAACATAGTAGGGAAGTAAAGTTACTGTAGCTTGGTTGGTTTCCCCTCACTATGTTAATTCCAGATAATTTCTATCCAGGTGGCAAAATTATCTATTTGTTGCATGTCACTACTTTCTAAGATGAGTCACAGCAAATTAAGTAAACTTGACTCACTCCAAAGCAATTGAAATGCAAAGAACTGTATTTTGACCTGGACATAGTTGATCATAGTACTTTGTCTTTTGAATGACCTTTTTGCATTAACAAAAATGCAACTGAAGCATTAGACATATATTTTCACAAATCTTCTATTTGAAGTTAATTGTAAGACTCCATCTCGGAGCAGTATAGCAACTGCTTTTGAAAAGTAGACCAGTGTTACTTTTAGGTGGAATTATACAAAACCTCTGGGCTTCTCTCAAATTCTGAGCTATTTTTTTACAGTTACTCTCCTACATGGCTACTGAGAGGAATACAGCAGAGTGCCAAAGTGAGAAAATATTAACTTTCTCATTTAGAAAATTCATCTAGCATGTGAAGTAATGGAAGAGATAGGGATAAATGTGGATAAATATTTTGTTTCCCAAACCATCTATTGAAAATCTTGTAACAAATCATTTCAAAAGGTTATAAATAAGAAAACAACTATTTCAGAAATGAGCAACATGTTTATACCTAGCAGCAACTCCAAGTAATCTAGCATAGAGCTATTAAATTCACCAGCTGCCATCTACCTCAGGCAGGATCATACCTCATTTCATCTATGTAGTATAGAGCGTATGTTAATATCTGCTTGAATCAAACATGATCATTGGCAGAAGTAATCCCAACTGTTGAATTTTCCATTCAAGCTGAAATTTAAATGAAAATGTCACAACTAATAGAATATAAATATTTGGAACAGGTAAAATCTAAACAGAAAATGAAAATGATTCAGTTTGCAGTAAGAATTACAATTGCTGAACATTAAAAATATGCAAAAATATATGTATCTCTTATTCAGCAACACGCCAATGAAACAAAAGGTTTTGTTCTTTATAGCACAGTAAAGACAAAACATATCTGCTCTGAAATGGAGGTAGCAATGAAAAGCAGATGTATTCAGATAATATGCAGGTATCAGGAAAGAATATAAACTTATAAATTGCTCTTCTTCAGTTTAACATACACAGAAGTATAAAAATACACTTCTGGTAAAATGCCACCTTCCTAAATAGCTGTGAGTGTAATAATATTAAGTAGAGTTTGCTTTAGCTTCCTTTTGTAGGAGAGGTGAATTTTGCTCTGCATTCAAGTCAAGTCTCTAAACATAGAGAAACATAAAAGCTACAAGATTTGACTCGCCATTCCTGTCAGATGACAATTTCAACAGATCATTTGAACATTCTGGTGGTGAAATGATGGTGGAGAGAGAAGTTACTTTGTTTTGTTCTACCTGGCTTTACATTTTCAACAGCATAGCATAGCCTGTTTTGCCTACTTTTGAATGAAACAGAGATAGGAACAGTAGGATGAAAAGGAAGAAAAAAGTAAAAGCATGCCCTATTATATGGAGAACAGAGACTTTTCTACAGGTAGAGGATTAGATATAAGTGACCAAAGAAAGCAGTCTACTTATACACTGCAACCACTACACTTCCAGAATAGGAAGGAAAACTGTTTTTGTAGGTTTACTCCAATTTTACTGTTACAACTCCTGGGAATTAATTTATTGAGAACTAGCATAATCTCAAAGTAATACAATAGGGACTCAGGTTTAAAGCTTTCCATCGACTTTCTAAATGGAGAACTGTGAATTATTCTCCTACATGGGGAATTCTCCAAGATAAGCAACAAAGTGCCTGCAGAGGCACATGGCTTGGCTCTATTCACGATAGTTCAAGCAAGCTAATGAGCATGGGATCACCTTAGTAATGTACACAGATGCCTAATCTTGATCTTATCTTTAAATTATTCCAACATTTCTTCCTCCAACTTCATAACAGTGAAGACCTGAGACAAGGTCAAAATCAAATGCATTTCTAAAAAAATGCTGACTACATAGAGACTAAAGCTCTTAGCAATTTCTGTAAACACCAGTACAGACTTCTCACACTAATAAAACAAAAACAAAAAACACCAAACAGAGTAACCATATTATTATTCTAGAAGATACATATAAATGCAAACTGCAAAAATCAGAGGGGCAGTGCAATCGATTAAATTATTTAAAAAGTCCATACAGGTACAGAGTAAAGATCCGTGAATGAACATTAAATAAGTTCAGGATATTTGTGAACAACAAAAGTGAATTTCAGCTAGTGGCAGCTGCAATTCTTCCATTATGCTCAGTTAGATTTCTATAAATTTTTAAAGCAATTTCAAAGGCATAGGAAGGAATCCAATTTTCACAATAAGAATTCAAAATCCAGAGACTGTCTTCCTCCGGACTTGTTATTCAGAATAGTCACAACCTACACAGTGCATTCCAGAATGCACTCCAAGTTGACCCAAGGGTGAAAATCAGTGATGAACTTTCTTAACAAGCACGGAAATCTACTCCATCCCCTCTTCAATTTCAGAACTATTTTACTTCAACAGTCTTTGAAAGACACAAAAAAGACAGGACATGCAAAAGCCTGTGCTTTTACTGCTATGCAATAGAGGCACAATGAGCTGATCATTTAGGGCCTGATAGAAGCTCACCAAAGTCAATACAATCCATTCTGTTGATTTCAATGGCTTTTATACCAGGCCCTTAAATAGACTGTTAAAAATGTCTGAATGATTTTGGCTCAGTATCACCATACCCGTTCAGTTTCACTGACTGGTTATTTCTTGGTGATTTGGCAAATGTATTTACGCATGACATAGCAGAAAATAGAAAGTTCAGAAATAGCACTTCGTCAGTCAAAATCACTTGCCTGATGCTATAAAGTTAATACTATTCAACACTGGCTGCTAACTTAAGCCAGTTAAATGCTGTTGCAAATGAAAGATGAAGCATTGCGTGAAGCCATGCTAAAATGGATAGAAGGATGGTTACTTACCAACGGGGCGAGCTGTTGACATTACAATGGTGTAGTGAGAACATAAAAAAGAAATTAAAAAAGAAAAGAATATCTGTCAGAATGCATGACGTGTAATGTTACGTTAAACTATGGATACTACCATGATTGCTAACCCCTCAAATGACAGCCTAAGTAAAATATTCACTATTATTTCTGTTTAGTCACATGTTATTATTACCACATTTATTTGAGCATAGTATCTGAGCAAGCTGACTGGAACCAGTCTCTGAGAAACATTTTTTGTTATCTTCACATGCCATCATCAAGTATCACTGTTTGTGCCTGATAAAAGAGAAATCACTTGCATTAGAAAAAATTTTAGATTCTGATGAACATATCAATTTAAACTACAGACTGCCAAATGTCATGCCAGTAGATGCGATGCATTTACTTTCTGACTCAAGTATCAATTGAATTTTAAGCATGGTCAGTCACTACAGCTGTGGGGTCCACAAAAAGCCCAGGACAATTTTTCTTATTCAATAACAGGCATGAAGGCTTACAACACATTGCTTTTTCCTCACTGACAGGACTGATGAAAATATAACAAATAGGCCACAATGGCCACGGGGATTTCAACCCAGAATCTCCCAAATTACAGTTTAGGAAACTTCTACTTCCTAAAAAAAATTTTTTTAAAAAAAATTGCTGCTGAATGATTGACAGGTTAATATTGTTTCAGACCGATATCAAGACTGAAAGCTGTTGCTGCAACAAATGATTTCTTGATGATAGCAACAGCTGTTTATTGTAGTTGTGTTGGGAGAGAGGACTGCCTGTCCCTCTGCTAATAAAATGCAGACATCCCCTTTCCCAAGAACAAAAAAGCTGGATATAAATTTGACTCAGGGTTGCAATCTGGTTACAGGAAACTTCCCTTATTTTAGCAGTAGAAATAGTTACATATTTCTGAGTAACATTATTTACATATTTATTTACTATTTATTTTAAAACAAGATAATCAGCTCTATATCCCTATGTACAGACTAAGGCCAAAAGCAAAGACGTACAGATCCTTATGAGTGCAGCATGGAAATATCATTTTTGTTCTCAGCATTTCTGTATCTCTATTCTTACTTTGTCATATTCACTTTAATTATTTCAAGCCTACTGCCCTTTTTCAAATTGTCATCTATTTTGAGACATTCTGATTTTTAGTATTATGACATATTCCTGGTCTCACAGAAAGATAAGGAATGAGTGATGTGCATCTTTCCAAGACAGAGCCTGAACACTGAATCACTGAATTCAATTTTTGTTATCATTTACAACCATGTAACCGTTGTACAACAGTATAAGAGTGAACTCCCTGACTGCATCCTCATTCATTGCTTTGAGAAGATGGAGCTGTGACGGAGGCAGCTAAGGATTATGCTGTTGCTGCCAGGTTTGCAGTCAAAACTACAGAAAAAAACACACACAAGGACCAAGGATCTTCAAAGTGAATTTTCAAGTGCTAAATGACTTTCTCCTCCACACAAAAGATGATTTTGCCAAAATCAACTTCAGATGAAATTGATGAAAGTTTAAGAATTCAGAATTAAATCTTCTTTTAACTAAAAGGAACACCATATGTGGTCCCTTTTAAGTCAACAGGAGTTTATCCAGTACTTTGTTTCCAGGAAATACAGACTAATAACATTTCTTCACTGAATTTCTTAGCTTTTCTCATTTCCTGTTACCCTGAACATTTAATAAGCTTATATCATCATGGCTTCCTTTATGTTGGATAAATACTATGTATTCAAATGTAAATTGCAAACCTAGGGGAGAGTAGTACCCAAGATAATGAAAGCCTGCTTTTACTATAGGAAAATCAATTAAATTATATGTTTTGTTTGTTTGTTTTTTTCACCTTAATTTGATCAAGTTCAAGCTTCAGTGATTTCAAAGGATTTTTTTGCTTGTTTCTAGTTATTGTTCATATTACAAGTCTATACTATATAAATATTAAAAGCCTGCTTCAGTGATGCATACAGTGGACACAGATCTAGGCATGTTTAAAGGCTACTAAATTGATTGCCAGATATATTGGATATCATGATTCTGCCTGTGACAAAGGAGCAGATTTAGAGCATTTCTTGGAGTTCAGTGTAGTGACTATTTTTCTCACATTACAAATGGAAAAATAATCTCTTACACAAACATGTAACAGGTAAACCTACTTCTTCAGATGAAAACAGGAAGATCTACATTACCACGTATTAGCTAGAACGAACACTGAGGTAACATTTTAGCAAATACATTATCACAATATTCTCTTTTCTTTGTTATATACTAACATCTTCCCCTCTACAAAGCCATTTGGTGCTTTTTTGCCCTTTGAATTCAGCAAATTAAACTGAACTGTGTCCATGCATTAAATGGATGGAAATGGAAGCTGGCCTCTTGGGTCAGTTGACCCCTGTTCTAATAAAGCAATCCACTGAGACTTTGAACATTTGATTTAACGTGTATGAAAAGAGAAGCACAGATAAAGCCAAAAATGTTTTTATTAACCTTTCACAGCTCTACTGAAAACTGTCAGCATGCACCACTAAACTGTGAAATAGTATCTGCATGATATCCATTGTGCCAAATCATAGCTTATCTTTTGGAACGAAGTAATAACTATTATATTCTATTTACTAATACAGAAATATTGTCCCACAAACTTTTTCTCTCTATAATCTTTGGCATGTCCATATCTACCGTCACAAATGACATTTGGGCAGCTTGTTGTTCTGCTGGTGTTAAAACCTTTTTACCATATCAAATAGCACCCCATAAACAATGAGTGGATACTAAAGACTGGGAGATATTTTAAGAGAGAATACATTAGTTTTTATCTTGTATTACTTACAAAATCTAATTAAGATTTTCTTTTTCCTTTGACTGGGATTTATCTTACAAGTAAAGAATAACAGCAGGGAGTTCAGTTATGGAAGAGCTAATAGTTCCATTATACTATGTGCATTACATTTGACATTTGTAAACATAGTGCACTCCTTATATTTATTAGGGAATAGAACCATAATAACAACAATTTAAACTGAATTTTTACTTATGAAAGAGTGTCCATGTAGTTTGTTACTGCTTGCTTATGAAAACGTATGCATCTATTCTTCAATAAAAAAATATTAAAACAGATCATTAACTGCTGCGAGATCCTATCCTACTGAAATCAACTAGAATTTTGCCACAGATATCAATGGGAGCAGGATTTTAGACTTGCAGTAAATCAGTAGAGCACCAGCAACTGCGCAGGATGCGTGAAAACCAAACACAGCAGGTAAGGATTTGGCTCATTTTGTCAGATAGCCATTGATTCATTCAGGACACAAGCTCTCTCTCCACAGGAACACTCACCTCGCACAGTAAGGGTAGCAGATGCTTCCACTTTTCCAACTCGATTCTCAGCAATGCATGTGTAGGTGCCTTCATCTGTGCTCATAGCCTTCTTGATGCGCAAAGTGTAGTCATCTTTAATGTCATACCTGTGTTGCAAAAAAAAGAATGAAAATATTTTGTAGCCAACAGGAATGTAAAGAAACTCTTATCTGGGATATACTGGTCTGACTCTATCTTGGATTCAACTTTTGAAGATAAATTATTACCTAACATTAGATAATTCCACCAAGCATTAATCTCTGTGACATTTTTATTGCACTCTGCATTAGTTAGAAACTTTACATAAAATTAGTATTTCTGTGCTCACTCAGTATAAGGGTTTTATTAATATCTTGCACTTCATCCTTGATCTAGAGTAATGTGATAAAATTAAGCTATCAGACATCAATTATCAATAAATGACAGCTCAGGTTTCTCACCCTTTAACTTTGTGAGATACATATTTTATCTTTAGCTGATTTGGAATTTTTCCTTTATATGTAGCTCTTCACTATAGCAACAATCACTTAGGAAAAATATGCATGTTGGTAGGCTCTGAGACTATAATATTATAAACAATAAAAATATATTTAAGCTCTGGAAAGTGACATTTATGGAAAAGGCATATTAAAGAAGATTTATCAATTTCACAGAAATACTACAGAGTGATTCATTAAGAGTAAACAATAACATTCTCTTTCTTAAAATAAATTTGGAAGATTTCAATTATGTCAATTTTTTTTTTGCTTCTACTGTTGTAATAACTGTAGAATTATGAGAACGTGTAAAATTTGAAAAAATAATGTATGGCAGCAGGCTGTGAGCATTCATTCACAAGGCATTCAGAGTGGCTCAATCAAGAAAAATAGAAAAATATTATCTGTTAAATAGTTACCAGCCTGCAAAAGTCTAGCTTAACAAAATATTTTAGGCTTTGATCTAACCTCATTAAGTCAACAGGATACTTTATCTTGGATGAAATTTATTTGCCTCCTGAATCAGGAAAACACCAGTTTTCAACATAGATATTTTGCTCTTGAAATACCCTCTTGGAAAATTACTTTCAACATTTCTTCTAGACATATAGTAACGATATCTTAACTAAGATTGAGATTTAGCTTCATATTTTCATGCATCAAATAGTGAAAAAGGCACATGAGACTAAAGAAAGATCTAGACCTCAGGAGATGTCAATAAATGTTTACTACATAACTTCAGAAAAACTAATTTACCTTCTCTTTGTTAAACAGTAAAGACCCTGCTTGCAAGCTTGTTCAGCAAACATACTGAAATGATAGAGAATAGCATGCTTACATGTTTTAATGAGTAAGAATGTAATGCTATTATTTATTGGAACATTGTGAAGATCTTTATGAGTATTTTTAAATGTTTTGGGAGCATCACGTGTACAAAACATGCATCACTATTGGCTTCTTTATTATAGCTTTGAAGCAAGAGTACTGTATGCTAATAGATATAAAAGTATCTTAACTCAAAGAGCCTTATATGCTGAAATGTTTAAAGTTCTGCTATGTCTAAGGAGAGCCCACAACATCAATAAGATTAACTTTGTTTCACGAACAAAGAGAAGTCATAGCATTTTCTTGTACTCATCACAATGCACTACAGTTTCATTCTATACTCAATAAATCCATTCTAGTCATTTGCCATGAATTCAAAAAGACCAAACTATGGCTAACTGCTCTGCCAGAAACAAACAAACAAACAAACAAACAAAAAACAGATCACATCCCTTTCATTAGGAGTTCCACTTAACTGTACATATTTTCTGTATGTCAGATTTAACTAATGAACAAGAGATAAGTCAATGGGAATAAGTAGAGTAGTCAGAAACTTCTAGGGACTATTTTTTTCTAGCATTTCTGTACTACTGAATGACAAAACAAACTTATGGCAATAGAAAACTTATCATGTATTTTCTGGATTGGTTCAGAGCTGTTCAGCTACTCATTCCAAAGCCTTAAGCAGCTGAGGCACATTTCATCCTGACTGTACACAAATTATGCAGTTCTGCATTCTGTGCTCCTCTTGTCAATGGCAAATAGAACCACTGTTTCTATAACTGAAAAAAGGCAAATGGTCTCCTCTAAAAGTCTCAAGAATATGACATCATATCCCACAACAATGGAGTAGTTATTTATCTTTGGCCACCACAGAGTTGCAGACAAAAGAAATTGCTTATTTTCTTGACACAAGGCCAGCTGTAAGGGACTGAAAATATGAAGTGGCACTCACCTCCTGTGAGACAACAAAACTAAGATCAGCTGTAATGAAAATATGAGTTGCATATAGGAATCATATTTATAAAGCTGGGCAACAATTAGACACTAATTTTGTTACAATGGCTTTAAAAAAAAAAAAAAAGAAAGAAAGAAAGAAAAGATAAATAACATCCCTGTGGTTTAGTTACCACTGCTGAGATAAAACCAGACAGGCAACAGGGCTGTATCTGATTGGCTGGCTGCTTAAACTGGGATGCAGGCAGCCTGGGACAGGGCCTGACAGTCTGCCGAGGGCTGCAGCTGACTCGTTCTTCATCTCACCGATGCGCTGGTGTTGATATGCCAGCCAGCTGCCTTGGAGGCTTATGCAGTCTTTATGCTTGCACCTGCCAATCATGCAAATTGTGCAAAGGCTGTTGGGGGAAAAAGCCAGCTGCATGGCATGCCAGGACGCAGAGAGGGAGCACAGCCATAATCTCCCACTTGGATTGTGAAATGGAAGAAGCAGTAAATGTGTCACTGTCCACTTATGGCCCACTTATCAATTACTTCAAGGAGTGGTCCTGCTCTCCTAGCCTGCTTCTCCAACAAGACCATACTGAGTTTTTGGACCACCCTGGCAGAACATGCCATCTAGCAATTGGATTCATACACAGATGGGCTCATGGGATAGCATAACCATCTGCTGTCCTGAAGTACTGATATGCTGCCCCTCAGTCATCTGTTCCTCTCACACTGTCCCCAGAAGTCACCACGGTTCAGTGAAGAGCTTTGACAGATGAAGCAGGCAGGAAGGAGATAAGAAGAAAACTGGCTTTTAGCTTTAGTTGATCTATGTATAGTAGCACAAAGAGCTTGTGGGAGAAAGGTACTGTGAAGTAACAAGGTGAGAAGGCTGAATGTGGTTGTATCTTCTAAGTTTCTCAAGCAAAACCTGGAATAGTGTTTGATCTCCTCTCAATCCAGAGGTTCCTATGCCCTCAGCAAGATGTTTTCATCTGAGTTTCTGGAGAAGTTCACTCCCACCTGGATCAGTTCCAAGCTGACACTTAGGAATTGGGCTCAGGGCCTCCTCGACTGTCAATGCCACTCAGACAGAAGTGGCCAGACTCCTGGATTGATGGTGGGGCAGCAGAAAACCAGAGTGTACCAGTTATGCTGGTGTGCTTAGAAAGCAGTGTCTTCAAAATATGTGCAATGTCAAGAAACACCTTCCCACATATTACCCTAATATTGCTGTCTCTTAGCCAAGTAATGCCAACATTCTGCACAAAATGTAGGGCGTCAGACATCTGCTACATATGTTTATGGCCATCTAATTGATTTTAAATACTTCCCTTTGTTAAACATTTGGAGGTGCTTAACCTTTCAGTTTAGCTGAAACTTCAGCCATCAAATTGCACTGGAAGAGGTCTTTTGAACAGCTAGTCCTGTGTTAGGATAAAACCCAGCCACTTATGGGTATTGTGTTACATAACTTCTGCTATGAACAAGTAATAGCTCACATAGATCTGTCTTTAATTAACTAAAAGGAAGGGGGCCAGGGGACTGGAAAGGAAGAAAGAAACAGAGAAAACAACAAGCAGATGAGAAAACACTGCTGGTGAGGAAATTCTAATAGAAATTGGGTGATTTTGAGTGAAATCTGGCAGTCTCTGGCACATATGAATACATTCATTGTTGCTAGTTTTGATTAATGACAGTTGTACAATAGTGTGCTGACAGTCACTGCCATACAGACACTTTTTTTTTTTAATATGAAACACTGCTGAAAATGCAACCCAATCAGATTTGGCCCCTGAACAACATGTGCTATCATCACTGTACCGTGAATTGAGATTGATTGGTAACCAGCTGTGACAAAGTGGGAAAAAGAGCCTTGTCTTTTTCAAGAAAAGAAAAGAAAAAAAATAATAAAAAAACCTGATTTGTGTCAAAACCATTACCATCTGCTCAACCAAATAACAAATAAAACAAAATACATTAACTGTTTTTAACTATCACAAATTAAAATACTGAGGTTGGATTCACGCACTGGCTTAAGGACATAAGAATAATCTTGAAATAGACTGGTTTTCTCACAGTTTGCAGAGTTTCTTTTTCACACATTCAAAAGTGTATTTGTCCCTATTCAGCCACCAATCTTCCATGGCTATCCAATAAAAGAGAGAGAGAGAGAAAGAGACAGAGATAGAGAATAAGAGAATTCAGTGAAGTTAAAGAGATTTAGCAGTACGCTTTTTGCATTTGATATACATTCTACCGAGTGCTTCATAGAACCCTCAAATTTCCAGATTTTAACAAATGTGCAGGCAGTTATGCATGAAAATATGTGCTTCTTTGTCTTTTGCATGCACAGGTTGCACAGCTGTGTGTGCAGATGGAGTCATTACATTCCTAGATATCCAACTAGATCTAACTGGTGATATACTTTCTTCAGCGGCGCATTTTAAAGTTAGGAGACTGTATTACTATTTTCAATGAATTCAACAAATTCAAATCAAAAAAGAAGATATTCTTCCTGCTGAAGGCAGACTGCAAGAGTCACATCTTAATTTTTGTAAACTGATGTCACTGGCCTCAAAAAATTACATCAATTTATATCAGGCACTTATTTGCTTTGTATTTAAGTTTTGTAGGGCTTCCTTTTTTTTTTTTTCTTTTTTTTTTTCTTTTTTTTTCTTCCCCCTCCTCCACCCCTTCCCCCTTTTCTTTTCATTTTCTTTCCTTTTATTTTTTTTTAGAGATGGCACAAAAATTGCAATACAAGCATACAAAACATGAAGATTACTCACAGTACCAAAGAGAGATGCTACTGGCCCAAAACTGTAAACATGATGGAGTTAAGCAGGCTTAAGCTTCCATCTCCATTTTTCCTTTGTGGTTCTGGCACTTCTCAGCATAGTGCCACAGCTTTTCATTGGCCCCTAGACTTTTTGAGCCAGATGGAGGAAGCCAGAGAGAAACTGTAGCGAAGATGAGAAGCACGAGACTGTTATCTGCTTCAGCCTTGTGTGGTACAGGAGCAGAAAGAAGAGCTGCCATTCCCATCAGGTAAGCATTTGTCCCTACTGCCAGCTCCCTTAAATGAAACATTTGTTTTACACTTACAGCTCATGGGGTGATAAGCAGAAGAAGAAAGATGATGCACAAACCAAAGTGAGTGACACAGCAAAAGATAAAGGAGCCCTCTCATTTTTGTTCCCTAGTAAAACCTGAATCAGAGACAGAGAGCACAAAAATGCACGCATTTGTGTGCTACGCTGCCAAATTACTTTCTGGTACGACTACGATCTCGGCTGCTTTTTGCTCAGTGGCTCTGAGATGTAGCTGAAGGCTATGGTAGATTGACCGATCGAGGGGCTATCCCCAAGTGCTGAATGGCAGCTGCCACTCGCACACTCGTTTGAGAGAGCTTGCTGATTCCCATTTATTCCTTGGCTATTCATACCAGAG